>NC_142066.1:76871935-77027248 GCF_059756535.1 Pantherophis guttatus
GCTGGATGGGATGGAAGTTAAAATGTTGTTCACGGTATTTAGTAGATCTTTCACTCATTTTATATGTACTTCGCGAATGGCAGGCAATCTTTTTCTTTCTGTGTTTTCTTTGATGTGGTTTTCAATCTTTTCTTTCAACATTTTCACGAGATCACTTAGCTCTACACTTTCGAGTTGTTGCACAGGAAGATCTTCATCCTGTATGTTGGTTTCTTCCACTGATTAGTCAGTTTGTTCAGATGTTGGAACAGTTTCTTCAGCCTGTTCATCATTACTTGTTGTTTTCTTTCTAGTCAATGTTTCTAGATGTTGCATTTCCACATCTGTGAAAACTTTATTACGGATTATGAAACGTCTTTGATCCATTAATCTTTGTTCAGTTATATCACTTTCTGGGTGTTTTTCCTTCCACAGTTGCATCATTCATTTTTGAAATCCCCTGGCTGTTGGTTCTGCCTGATAGTAACATTTGATGATTTCTCGATTGTCTAAGTTTGGGGCTTTTGTCCCAGTCGCTTTACAGTTGCACGCTCTGGTTCCCCAGCAGTAGCAACTGAGCTACTTTATTTTTTTATTATTATTATTATTTAAATATTCTAAATTAGGGTAGGACAGCTATGTTTTAAATAAATACAAGTATAGACTCGTTCTCAGCCATTATTTACTATCCAAGTTTAAATTTTTCATTTCAACAACTATTCATAAATTTGCTTGCCTTCTAAAGTATCAGAACTTGCATGAAACCTTTTTCTGCTACTCATTTTCTAAAATAGAATATTTTAATGTTATTCATTTATCACATTTCTGAACCATCTCCATCATGGAGGGTCTCTGAGATGTATACAATAAAACATCAAAATATAAAAACTGTATATAAAATTAAAATGTTTGAATTAAAATTTGAAATTAAAATGTTTCAAAGGAAGCAAGAATAATCAAACCCCACTAAAAATTAATTAAAAAGGCAAATGGAGGGCTATCCCAACAGCCCCACAGCTGCATGATCCTTTGGATTTGCAAAACTTCTTTTCAGCAGGCCAGGAGAATGGGGGCCTACCTCACCTCTACAGGAGAATATTACACCGGGTGGGGACAACAGCACAAAAGATTCTTTTGCTAGGTACCACCAGTCAGAGTGTATCCAGTATCTGAAAGTAAGATTGCCACAACCAGAAGTGAGAGAATAGACTGAGAAAACAATTCAATGAAAAGGAAAATATGAACCCAGAAATGGCAATCTCTTTGAGAAAACTGCCTTCTTTACTGCACTTGGTAAATTCTCTTTTGCCTTCAACGATGCTCTTCCTTTCAAAGGCTACCACAAAGAGACTACGTAGATCGGATTGGAATTAAATGAAAGGTGGTGGTTTATTATGAAATTGTGTTTTCTTTGTATCTGTTTGCATTTTTGTATCAGTTTTATATACAGTGCATTCAGAAAGTATTCAGACCCCCTTCACTTTTGTCAATTTTGTTATGTTGCAGCCTGATTCTGTAATTGTTGAAATTCATTTTTTTCTCCTTAATCTACATTCAGTACCCGATAATGATAAAGTGAAAAGAGAATTTTAGAAATGTCTATAAATTTATTAAAAAGAAAAATTCAAACATTACACTGACATATATATATTCAGACCCTTCACTCCATACTTTGTTGAAGCCTCTTTGGCAGCAATTAGAGCCTTGAGTCTTTTTGGGTATGACACAACAAGCTTTGCACACTTGGATTGGAGGATTTTCAGCCATTCTTCCTTGCAAATCCTCTCAAGCTCAATCAGGTTGAACTGTCAGTGGATAGCCATTTTCAGGTCTCCAGAGATGTTCAATAGATGTGCAAGTCAGGGCTTTGGCTGGGCCACTGTAGGACATTCACAGAATTGTCCCTAAACCACTTCTCTGTTATCTTGGCTGTGTGCTTAGGATCATTGTCATGTTGGAAAGTGAATCTTTAGCCCAGTCTAAGATCCTGAGCACCATGGAACAGGTTTTCATTGAGGATATTCCTATACTTTGCTCAATTCAGCATGATGCTACCACTACACTTCACTGTTGGGATGGTATTGGGCAGAAGATGAACAGTGCCTGGTTTCCTCCAGACATAACGTTTAGAATTGAGGCCAAACAGTTCAATCTTGGTTTCATCAGACCAGGGAATCTTATTCTTCACAGTCTGTGAGTCCTTCAGGTGCTTTTTTGCAAACTCCAAGCAGATTTTCATGTGTTTTGCATTGAGGAGAATCTTCCGCCTAGCCATTCTGCCATAAAGTCCATATAAGTGGAGGGCTGCAGTGATAGTTGTCCTTCTGGAACTCTGTTCCATCTCCACACAGAATCTCTGGTGCTCAGTCAGAGTAACCATTGGATTCTTGGTCACCTCTCTTACTAAGGCCATTCTCTCTCAATTACTCTGTTTGACCAGGCAACCAGCTCTTGGAAGAGTCCTGGTTGTGCCAAATTTCTTCCATTTGAGAATTATGGAGGCCACTGTGAAGGGGTCTGAATACAATCTGAATGCACTGTATTTGATACTTCAATTGACATATTCAATAACATTTTCTTCTTTTGCATTCAAAATATAACATAAAAATCCAATTCTAGTCAAGATATTTGCAAAAAGAAATATAATTAAGAGGAGACAATAGTAGTTTAGGCATAAACTGTAATCTTTAAACTGTAAAATTACTGGTATCTTGGGTAGAAGATTTCACTTATGCATCTAGACTTTATGTCACAATCCCATGGCTACCCAATCTCTTAATTTATACCATCATGAAAAAATGCATGGGGAAAAAAGTCATATTTGCACATGTAACAAAGAGGGTACTGCAACTATTATTATGCATCAGATGAGATATAGGTGTATTAACCCTTTTGGTGACCCCCACCCACCCATCCCAAACAACCCCAAGATAATGAACAAATTCTCATAACCAATAATAGGACATAATGGATAAGATTTATCTTTTTGGAGAAAAGTAACATGTAGGAATAAAGAGTTACTCTGTTATTTTCTGCTCTTTGCTGAATTTACCTTGGAGAAAAATAAACAGCATCATCAATTTTTGTTATAATACCCATAAATGCAAACAAACAAACTAATCTCTCATATAATTCTATTGAGTTTTAGTGTTCTAAAGCTCTCAATAAATAAATGGAAACAAACTAATTTATTGACATGAAACTGTCTCAGAACCCATGATTTTGAATTGGAAATCCCAAAATTTATTAGAAGTTAGGATCCAGTTACTTCTTTTCAAAATATACTAGTCAGTTAAAATATAAACATACTATATTGTTATCATTCCATAGATAACAGATAAAGTTGGCAATATATTTGACTGCAAATAGGGGAAGACATTCTACTGTGATTCAGTACTCATGGTTTTACATAATTCCAATAAAGACAACAATGCTACCTTAAAATACTTTTGAACATCTTTCAATAAGCTCTCTTTGCAGTGGCTAAAATAAGAGTCTCTTTAAACCTGAGTATAATTCAAACAATGTTATCTATTATATTATTTATAATCTGTTTCAGTTTCAATTAATAACTGAAACAATTCTGTTTCAATTTACATTGTTTTTACTAGATTAACTGCTTCCAGACAGAATGGAGATACTGCTATATTTTAGAAAAAAATGCTTTAAGAAGATGTTCAGATATTAATAATAAGCAGTGGATTTTTATTTGAAAATAGTTTCTTTCACTTTATTCTGCATCAGTTTTACCACCCTTCATAACAAATTTGTATTTTTTTTTCTCAGACCAAAACATTTATTCTTTACTATTCAAGCATAACTATTATGAACTTGATCTTCTCAGTGATGTTATAGTACCAAAATAACACATTACACATAAATTAAATATGCAAAGTGGATCGGACAAGGAATGTACACTTCTACAGGAGATATAAGGAAATATTAGCATAATTAAAGAGATGGATGAACGAATAAAGATATTTTGCAATGCATTAAAATCAAGACTAAAAAACACCCCATTATATGCAACTATTTAACACAAACACTCACTTAAAAAATCCATGCAAAAATATGACAGCCAGTCAGAAAATTTACTGGAAAAAATCAGAAGCCAGTGTGAGAACAGCCAGGTATCCTCTTTATCACAAAAAAGACAAAAACCAATTTGGACACAAAGGATTTCCACAAAATGGCAACAGCTTGTGAAGGTATAGATACAAGTCTGCTGCAGACGGGCAATTTCTAGCGTTCTTACTCTTAGATCAGGATGGTTAATGGGAATTTAGTAGTTTTATGGATATTTTGGTCATAAATTATTTGTGGCTTTAACGACGTTTGGACTATTGATAGCTTCTATGTAGAGGTAAAACATTAATCCAGATTCTAATCTACTCTCAATTTGGAAACTCAGAAGACAGTATATATAGTGGTCCAGTGGTGGGATTCAAATTTTTAAACAACTGGTTATATGCCCTAATGACTGGCTGGGTGGCTGGAGCTAGGTGGTCATGTGACTGGGTGGGTGTGGCCAACTCACCATCAATTCGCCCAGCCCTGCACCTCCCCGCCCCTCCTCGCCGCTGGAAAGCGCCCTGTTGGGGACAGACAGCTAGCCCTGGCTGGGTTCCTAACCACAGCCAGGCAGATGCAGCTGGTCTAGCTTTGCGCCTCTATTTCCGCGTTAGGCTAAACTCAAAAAAAGTTGGCAAACTAGCCATTTTGGCTTAGAGGGCTGCACAACCCCACAATGTGGCCTTTTGAGGATCGCACATTAGCAGGTCTTCATCCTGGATACTCTTCCCCACCCCCCTTCATGTAAAGAAATGAAAATCAATTTTACACTCCGGGACATTGCCAATCTCTCTCGGGCACAGCTCTCCCAGATGTTGTAATGCAGAAAGAATGCAGACATGGAGGAGAGGAAGCAGACTTCAGCTGTCAACTTCTGTCTCCCCAATGAACCGGGGATAGCGAGAGAGACAGAGAGACACCCCCCCTCCCGGGTTATCACTCTTCCATCGCCAACTCGCCTCCCCGGCCTCTGCAGTTTTGCGCACGGCTTTTCCCCACTCCCTCCTTCAGCTGCTACCCCTTGGCTAAAGCCCAGCAAGGGAGAACTTACTCTATCATGAACAGCCAGAGACAGGCAGCAAGGGGAGTGCCTGAGCGATAATCCTGTGCCGAAAAACCTTCCCTTACTCTCCTCCTGTCTAAAGATCAGGGCCTTTTTACTCTGTCCGGTGTGAGCCCAGTTTTTAAATTACCCCCCTCCCACTATCGAAGAGGATCCTGGGAGCTGTGCTCAATAGAGAAAGGGGGCAGCTGGCTTGAGAGAAAGATGAGTAGCATGGAAAGAAGAAAAGTGGCTTCCTTCCCTTACACTGGCTGCTCTGTTGCCCTTTTCTCCATTGCAGCACCATGCCATTGAGCTTGCCCCACCCACCACTGCCCAGGTCCTTACTTCCCCCAAGAATTTCTTTGCCTACCTGATTTTCTCTCCATTGTGTTTTTCAATCGCATTTCTTACCATTTTGTGCAGGAAAACAATTTTCTGGGACTTAAAAAATCCCCTTCAATCAACCAATTCCAACTTCATGAGATCTTTTTCTTTTGCAAGAAGTTGGAATTCATTGATTGAAGGTTTTTTTAAGTCCACAAACTTTTATTTCTCTGCACAGGGCAGTGAGAAATGCGATGGAGAAATATGATGGAGCTAGAAATCAGGTAGGGCAAAGAAAAATGAGAGCCTGGGCAATGGTGGGTGGGGCAAGCTCTTCTGCCCACAAACACCTCATCTTTGACAGCTTACATCAAAAGGCAGAGCAAGAGCTGCCTGGAAGAAGCCAGTTGGCCAGGGAGTCAGGAATACCCTTCCTCTCCCACCACACTCCCAAATTGCATCCAAAAAGGTAGCAGGTGGCTAAGTGAGGGGCAGTGACCCAGCCCCAAGTAGGTAATAATTGAATTAATTCATTCTCAGCGTAGTCCAAACTAAATCAAACAAAGTCTTCATAAAGTCTTATCACCAACCTTGGTATAATTAGGCAAACTGCCAAAGCTTCTCTTGGCAAAAGTTCGGAAGCAGAGGACACCAAGCAAGATAAGAACCAAGTTTATCAACATTGTTTTCTGACAAAAAACCCAAGAGCCTTTGCTGGTCTTTTAAGCCTTATGGGAGGGCCAATAATCTCTTGGCCCTACTCCCGAGTCCACTTTGCTTTAGCTGCTCTTGCCTTCTAGCAGCTCTTCTCATACGTGCACTAGGAACAGGCTCCTCCTGTTCCTCTGCCTCTCTACTGTCAGCCTCTGGAGGCTCCAGACTCCGCACATCACTTCCCAATGGCCCTGGCCCCATCTCTGCCTCCGACACAGAGCCCTCATCCGGGCCTTCCCCAACCACCAGGATTGGCCCATGTTCTTCCTCAGCCTCATCGCTGTGCAACTTCGCTGCCAGCTCTGCAGGCTGCTGGCGGACCACAACAGGCAGAAAGCCCTGCCATGCCCGCCAACACGGGGGGGAGAGACACCAAGAAGAGCTCTGTCTTGCTCCATGCGCCCCAATGAAAGGCAGTGGTACCCAGCCGCTTCCCTTCCCCGCCCTCTCCAGCGCTGGAAGCCAAGTATCATCCACATACCCAGTTGCCCATGCAGAGATAAGCTGGGCTGTAGGGAAGGCAGGTAAGCAGGTTGGGCTGTGGGTGCCACATAGTATGCTGTGAGGAAGACAGGCAAGCAGGCTGGGCTGCATAGGCCATATGAAAGGCCACATGGAAGGCAGGCAAGGAGGCTGGGCCACGTGGTAGGCTGCATGGAAGTCAAGAAAGCTGGAGGCACTCGGGATTTGGTAGTTGCTCACAAGCCGATTAGGGCCACTCAGTTGGGCTGTGGCTGCGAGGTGAGTGTTGTGTGGGATGCAACCGCTGCGGCAAAAACAAGCAAACTGGCGGCACCACATGGTGTAGAACGCTGGGAGGCAGCTAGCTAGGCTGCAACTCGCAGGCTTGTCCAGGCCAATCAGGGCTGCTCAGTTGGGCCACAGGGCAAGTGCTGCGTGGGATGCAGCCGCGAAGACAGGCAAACTGGAGACGCTCAAGATTGCTCGCAGGGAGTTGCTCGCAGGCTCCCAGGCAGATCAGGGCCACTCATTTGGGCCACGGGCACCACATGGGAAGGCAGGCAAGCTGGCTGGCCCGCAGAGACTCTATGGTCAACACAAGTGAGGAGCCCAACAGAAGCAACAGCTCTGCTGGGGAGGTGAGATAAGAAGTGACTGGGCAGGGTGGGGCAGGCAGGGGTGAGCGGGGTGGGGCAAGTGGGCAGCAAACTTTTAACTACCAGTTCACCCGAACCAGTACAAACTGGCTGAATCCCATCTCTGTAGTGGTTGGGCTGACAGAGGGCCACCCAACCTACCTCAGAGCATTGTTGTGGGGAAAGGGATCACTATATCTACTGTCTTCTGCTCCTGAATAAAGGGTAGGATATGAATCAATGCAGTGGTGAAATTCAAAAATTTTCCCTACCGGTTCTATGGGCATGGTTTGGTGAGCGTGGCTTGGCTTGGTGGACATGTGACTGAGTGAGCGTGGACCTGGAAAACCAACTATCACACTTTACACAAAAATAACACAAAAGCTACACAACTTGCACACACACAATGCAAAAGCAGCTGGACTTCACACAAAATGGCCCCTGCAACAAGCACAGAGAGCTCAAAAACAAACTATCACACTTTACACAAAAATACCAGTTCGGGCAATAGGTAGCAAAAACAATGCTTTAAAAAGTAAAAAAAGAGTTCCGAGGATCAGCTGTGCCACGCGATCCTCAGAACTTTTTTTTACTTTTTAAAGTATTTTTTTTACTACCAGTTCGGGGCGAACTGGCCCAAACCAGTAGCATTTCACCCTATTTCAATGCTATCAATATACCCAGAATGTGAAAAAAACCAGAAGCATCGCGATGAGACTGGCTGGAAATTAGTGGGCTCTGATGAGCCCACCAAAAATCCAGCCAGGCAAACTGCTGTTGGGGAGTCTTTAAACAGGAACCATCTTGTAGGGATGGTGAAGAAGGAGAGGAGCCTCGGACGACCAAGAGGAACAGGCAAGTTCCTCGGAAGGTCTAAGGCAGCTCTTCGACCCAGCAGCAGGGACGATGGCCATTAAAAATGATCGCTTTGAAGCTGGGACAACCGGAATAAGATTTTGTGCAGGAGTGGTATTTGAACAGAGTACTGGTACCGAGTGAGTGATTGGCCAACTCACAGGTAAAAAAGGAAATTTATTTTTTTAAAAAAACTTTAAAAGATCCCAGCAAGGAAACAAACGGCTAATTGGTATTTGGGAACTTTAATGGGGGGGGGGGGGAAGAATAAAGAGGAAGTCAAAGTATTAAAGCCCAGAAAAAAAAACTTTATACTTGGGTTTAAAATTGGACTTGGAGAAATTAAAATCAATATAAGAAAAGGAAACTCGAGGGAAAGTATTTTTTAATGAAGATTTGAAAGAATTTTGAGAGTTTTGAAGCTTGAAGGAAGAACAAAGAGGAGGTTAACATATTAAAGCCCAAGAAAGGAAATTTACAACTGGATTTAAAACTGAATTTGGAGACTTTAAAAACAAAAAAAAGGAAAAGCAATTTGAGAGAAAATATTTTCTATGTGGATTTGAAATACTTTTATAAACTTGATACTTTGTTATTCTGAGAAGTGTGGATTGGAGAGAGACATCTGCTGGTGGGAAAAAACGACTGACTTGAAAATTCAAGGAAATTACTACAGTGACCTTGATCACTACAAGAGCTGTGAGAAATTTTAAGGAGTATTTGTTTTGTTCTAAGCTGCTTGGTCTCGACTTCTAAAGGAGGTGGACAATAGTAAATCTTTAAGTTGGAGTGGATTGGACAAACATTTGTACTGGATATTATCTA
The DNA here is from genome assembly GCF_059756535.1 of Pantherophis guttatus. Lineage (NCBI taxonomy): Eukaryota > Metazoa > Chordata > Lepidosauria > Squamata > Colubridae > Pantherophis > Pantherophis guttatus. Next base: position 76,880,846 of record NC_142066.1, read on the forward strand.
GAAATAAAAAAGAGACTATATGGACTAAAATTTTAATTACATATAAGTGGAAATACTAATTAAAAGATTATTAGTATTTCCACTTTAATTAAAATTTTAGTCCATATAGTCTCTTTTTATTAATAATATGGAGGCTTGGATGTTTGAGGAATTAATTGAGATGCTTAAAAACATGGTTGAATCAATAAAGGGCAATAAGAAATCAGAAACTTTGTTAGAGCACACAAAACAGGAAAAAGAGAATATAAATGAGAAACAAGAAAATGATACTGAAGGAAAAAGAATTGAAGGCAAAATTTTAGATGATTACACTGGGATTTACAGTGGCAAAAAAAGAATGGATGGGGGAATATTTTTCTTTAAAAAAAGCAATCTAAGGGAAGAGAAGGAAATGGGGAATGATTGGGTAACAGCAGAGGGCAAATTATGCTAGTGATGGACTCAAAAGTTAGAGAAAGGATTCAGAAGAAAAGATATAATAAATATAAAAATAAAAAAAGAAGAAGAAGATAAGAAAATGGGATGAAAGGAGAGAATCATTAAGAAGTGGAATTTTGGTGAGACCAGGAGAAAATGGCTAAAAGGGGAAGAATAATGGAAAGGAGGAAGGGAATTAAGATATATATTAGTAGATCTAAGGAAACTATATTAATAATAGTAATTGTTAATGTAAAAAGTAAATATGATGTTTATTGTATATTGTAAAATGGAACTGCAGATGAAATATGGTAATTAGGTTTAATTATGAAAATAATTGAAATTAAGATACATAATTGAAATGTTAAAAAAAAGTGTGATGGGGATTTTGAAATAGTATGTTATTCAATGTAAGAATTGAATAAGATGAAGTTTATTGTTTATAAGCAAAAAATATGATGGGCATTATAAGAAATATATTTTATAAATGGAGAAATAAGATAATTGAAGCAATGCTAAGAAATTAGGATTTGAAGGGCGGATGGTGATACTGTTTATATATTAAGTATTAAGAAGAGATTAAGATAAGATAAAAAAATAGAAAAAGAAAGAAGAATATTATGGCAGAAAATGAAATATGTAAATTGTATCTGGAAAAAACAAAAAAGAAGGTTGGAATAGATTATAAAAATCAATATATAATTATGTTACAAGTTGTAAAAGATGTGACCCAGTCAATACTCTGTTCATAAAATATGTATGTAAAAGAAAAAATTAATAAAACGTGTGTGTGTGTGTGTGTGTGTGTGTGTGTGTGTACACACACACACACACTCAGAATACAAGTATTGTTTTATGTTTTATGATCTTTTAAATCCAATCAAAATCTAGCTAACCTATTCTGGACCTATTATGTCTGACAGGCTTCCAAAGCATCATAATGTAGACGGTGTCTCATAATCTTAAAAAGACAAAACAAGGACTTAGGCTAGTCATTGGCACCACTGTTGCAATTGAAAAAAATGTTCCAGATGTGTTTGCAGTCATAGTAAGAAAGAAAGCTGAGTGGAAGAACATCGAGAGGAAGAACAATTCCATCTGATGCTAGAGAATAGCCAAATATGGGACAATCTTATCTATTACCAAGAGACTTTTGCTTAGATGTACCCTGTTTTCCCCAAAATAAGACATCCCCTGATAATAAGTCCAATCGGACTTTTGAGCGCATGACAATAAGGCCAAGCACTTATTTCAGAGTTCCAAAAAATATAAGACAGGGTCTTATTTTCGGGGAAACACGGTAATTAATTTCAGCTTCCTATTCCTCTAAAGAATAGTTCACAAAAGCTATAATTGCATCAAATAAGAAAAGCTGTAGTACTGCACAAATTACATTACAGAAGAAATACTACTAAAATGACATACATCATATAAAATAGCACTGTAAATCCTAAGCAACAAAGCATATAGTTTCTCTTAGTTTTCCAATAAATCTTTTCATTTCAGTGAAATTGTATTAAGAGAACATTTTCTAGATAAAACAAATGTATCCATTAAAATTAAGAATAATTAGGAAAAATAAATTTGCTAATTGCAAACATTTTAAAAAGTAAACAAAGGGTGATGATGTTGGTCAGTTTTTTATACAACACTTTTGAGTACTGTCATGTACAGATGTTGTAAATATTGATTTTCTTATAACTCCCAATATCTGTTTTAAAAAATTCCCAAATGTTTCTCAGTCCTCTGTGATTAAATGATATTTAGACATACTTGAAGTATCATTATAAAATCCTTATCTTTCATAATGGATATTTAAAACTTCTCTGAATGCATATCTTGCCAATTTTTCTTATAATTCCAGGCAAAAACACTTTAATTTTCTTTTACAACGAATTTTGATGAGAAGTGATTTAAATAATTTTATTTTATAGATTTATTTTAAGCAATGCTGAACCACTGCAAAATGTTGCAAATAAATAACTAAGAGAATAGAATGTTTTCTCATTAAATCATATTTCAGGAAGTAAAAAGGTAATCAATCATATCTTTGGGAATTATAGCTCAAGTATATTGGGACTGTACTCCAAAGACATCAGACTTTCTTGCACTTTGTTTGGTCACTAATTCATTCAACCTTGAATAAACCTGTTGAAATAATGATGTTTCCTTTTAAAAATTCTAGTGCATACTGACTCAATCTATACCTCCTGAATTAAAGTACAAATCAGAACATAGTCATTCGTTATACTTCAATTATGGCTCTCCTATGTCAAAAAATATATTTCAGTGCCTGTATTTTACACCAGAATTTCCTGATGGAGAATTAATGTTTTTGGCAGTATTTAATCAGGTTAAAGAGACAAAGAAAAATAGGTCCTTATTTCTATTTCCACAGTTCTGAAAATGAAGAGGCCATAGATATTTACAAATGAAATATTTGTATTTTGCCTGATTTTTAAAACTTTGCCTCCCCTTTCCATATCCTTCATTTTTAATAATTACATCTGATGACGAAGGCAGAGAAACTCAAAACTTTTCAAACTATTATGTTCTGTTTCAATTTTATATCAACAGATTTTGTATTTAGAATTAATTACAGTAGAAGACTGAAGCAAAATGTTTAAAAATAAATAAGGATTTTTATAGAGGGTTGCCTATCAATTCTAGCAAGTGATCTTAAAATGTAGCATTATCATTCTAAAGCTATGAGTTCCACTTCTGGTGACTATATGGACACATTCATGGTGTGTTTTTTCCCCCACAATGATACTAAAATTATTTACTACTGTCTCCTTCAGAAATGGTTTTTAATTTTCCAGTCTAGTTTACATCCTTGGGATTTCCTAATATTCCCCATTTAAATATTAATCAGATACAATCCTGTTTAACTTCTTAAAATAAGCCAAAATGCTAAATGCTGTCACCTTCACAGGAATATAAATCTGCTAACTCAATAAACTTCAGGTAAGTCTTTCTTTTAAGCATTTACATCATGAATCTCATAGCACTTCTAATTGTTTGTATGTCACAATCAAAGGTCAAATTGTTTCAGGGGTAGGCCAAGTTGATGTCTTCCAAACTTTTGGGAGACTTCAGTTCAACTAATTCCAGACAGCTGGTTGATGTCAAGGGGCTTAGTTAGTTTCTGGATGACACCCAATTGTCTATTCCCTGGTATGTTTACAATTAAATTGAAATTACAATTAAAAGCAATTTAATTAAATGCAGACTTTTTATCTGTATATCATCAGGAGGCAATTTAGATTTTTTTTTTCATGCACTTTCCTCACAAGAGTGGGAAGGACACTGGAGTAAAAAACAATGACTGTGGAAGTTATAGAGACAAAAATATAATTTTGTTAAAAATAAAAGTAAGATTTATTAATTAAAATAAAATTTTGAATACTAATATTTTTAGACATAAAGGTTTTGCTCCTTTAAAAGTGTGTTTTTAAGAGATGCTATTCTTTTGGTAACCCTGCCACAAAAAAATCTTACAATATATAGTCAGCACCCTTAAATAATTCAGTGAAAACTCGATGAGTCTTTTAAAATATTTATAGAATACAGCTACCTTTTCAGTGGGCAAAGAACTTTGAATACAATGTAAAGCTTGAACAATGGGAGAATATATGAGTGAAAAGTTTAAAATTTACATTAAATTACAATTTAAAAGAAAATTTTCATAAAATGCTATATCGCTGGTATTTAACACCAGATAAGTTATCAAAAATGTATAAAGGTATTTCAAATGAATGTTGGAAATGCAAATGTAAAGAAGGGACCTTTTATCATTTGAGCCGCAGTGGCTTAGTGGTTAGAGTGCAGTACTGCAGGATATTTCTGTTGACTGCTGGCTGCCGCAATTTGACAGTTTAAATCTCACCAGGCTCAAAGTTGGCTCAACTTTCCATCCTTCTGAGGTGGGTAAAAGAGGACCCAAATTGTTGGGGGCAATATGCTGACTCTATAAACTGCATAGAGAGGGCTGTAAAGGACTGTAAAGCAGTATGTAAGTCTAAGTACTATTGCTATTAATGGTGAACATGTGATAAAGCACAGAAATATTGGAGTAGGATTCATATTCTAATACAGAAGATTCTCAAAGCGAATATAAAAATAAAACCATAAATTTTTCCTTGGGTTTAATGGAAAAAGACTTACAAAAAAATTGGGACTTTGATGTTATACATGTTGACAGCAGCAAGATTACTTTATGCACAAAAACGGAAGGATGCTTCGATTCCCACAATGGAAAAATGGCTGCAGAAGCTGACTGGAGTTAGCAGAGATGGCTAAAGTGACTGCTTTGATAAAAGAAAAAAAACTTTGTAGACTTTGTGCTGAAGGTAGAAAAATATGAAACTTTGATTTTGGATTTTACTGATTAGATAGACTTCTTGTTATAGAAATGGCCAGTTTATATAAAAGTAAAAAGTTGAGATTCATTGTTATTTCTTATTCTACTGCACCAAAGGGAGTCAGGTGTCAATGATCTTTCTTTCTTTCTTTCTTTCTTTCTTTCTTTCTTTCTTTCTTTTTCCTTTCTTCTCTATACTTTTCTCTTTCCTTTTCCCTCCCCTACTTTTCCTATTATTTCTTTTTGTATTTTATATTATAAACTAATAAAAAGAAATACACCTACCTTTTCTATTTGTTAAATCTATAGAATGAAAATGACTACTTAAGTAAGATATAAAACATGATGGTTTTATACAGGCATAAAAATATCAAAGATCATAAACTTCATCTCGCTACAGCTAACCATTTCAGTCATTCAAATTCAAATTCTTCTTAATAATCTATTACAATGTGTGCATATATGCACAATCTGCAATATGTAGATGGGGAACAATTTTAGATGAGAAATTGATTCCAAAATGTAACATAAAGACAAAATGAAGAAAACAGACTTAGCTTTAAACAATTCATTAACTCACCTGATAGGGTACAATACTTGCATGTGCAGTACCCCATCGTATGGCTTCTGTTTTGCAGTTTAGAAAATTGCTTGCTATATAAGTAAGGCAGGCAACCTGCAAAGATTTGAAATAGAACAGATGTCAAATTCTGATATTATAGACATAACGTAAGTTTGTGTTTTGTGTGTGTGTATTCAGCCAACATAGTATTATCATACTAATTTATTACCCCACAAATCTCAGCCTTCAAGAGTCTTCTTAGAATATTGGCCGATTACCGAAAAATACAACAGTTGGCAATTAATTACCAAAAGAACTAAAGTAGTGGTCTTTGCTAAAAAGCATAAAAAATATAAGTGAAATATTTCAGGAAACAAAATTGAACAAGATAAAGCAACAAATATATAAGGATGGTCCTCAAGACTACTGGCTTTTGGAAAAAAAATATATGGATTCATGAAATAATTAGCACTGAGGAACTCATAGAAATATTGAGGTTTTTTCATGCCCAATGCAATGAATGAAAAAAAGAATTGAAATTGTTTGAGGCAAAGGTTATGACTCAGATACTGGTAGTTTTCATTTAGCAACCACAATTGGGATCAGCAGCACTACTTGAGCAAACTAGTCCCTAAGTGAGAAATCACATGACCACAATTGTGCTTTCTTATTCCATACTCCCATATCTTTTAATATCCATACTCTGGCACTGGGATAATTAGCAAAAAGAAAAATCTTTGTATTTACATCCACTGGAGAGAAAGGGATTACAAGATAGTGAGCAGGTACACAATGGGAAAGACATTTCAAAAACAACATGCTGATGCCAGCAGCTCCGATAGTCCTATGTAAACAGGACTAGTGAATTCCCTATTGTGCGCTTACTCTCTTGTAAACCCTTTCTCTCCAATCTCTCTGATATGGGGGGGGGGAATTCAAGCAATTTCTATAGGCAGTCTCTTCTGTGCCTGATCCTTACCCAAATGGCTCTCAACTAGATATTTAACCATGCTGATATTTCCTACACAGCAGCAAGCATTTTTAGAACCTAACATATTTTTATCTGTTGCAAGTTAGCCAACATTCCTTTATCCAGACGCTCTTTCCCTGAGATTCATATTCAGAAGTACCCAAAATGTTTTGTTGTACTGTTCATACAGTGTTATCAAGGTAGCCATCAATCTTTCATCTTTCTTTTATTAGAACATATGCCAAAATAATCAGATGTTTTATCTTATTTTTCTCTTTTCAGCAATTAGCCTAACATTATGCATAATGTAGTTAAACTTTGTGTCGTAGCTATTAAACAAACTATTACAGAATTGGATTTGCTATAACAAAGAATAAATATTAGGCCTAGGGTGAATTACGCTATATATTAATTGAATTTTACAGAGGGTTTTAAATAAGTTTTTATTATGCTATATTACTTAATGTAATTTTGCTGCTCAGTTCTTTTATTGTTCTGACAATTTATTGAATAAATTTGTTTATTCAATAAACAAATTGTTGTTTAAAATAAAAAAAAGCTTTGCATCAAAACATTGTTCTTTGTCTTATAGAGTAAAAGGAAATATATGTAGACAAGTTCATACGCACATCCTTGCTCCCTCCCTCAAGCATTTAGCCATTTCCTCAGAACTATACTCACTGGCATCCAAGCCAGTATTTCAGCTGCTGGCTAATTGAGCCACACTCCAGCATTTTAAAGGACTTGCTGATGTTCAGAGGCAGCCTCATCTAAACCGATCTTTGGAGCTTACAAAAGCCAAATGCTAAAACAGAGTAGAAAAAAGGGTGTACAGAAAAGATAAAGGGAAATGGCCTACAGAGAAAGAAATGGCTACAGATTGGCAACTATTACAAGCAGGAAAGGGAACTTTCATTCAACTGACAGGACCACAAGCTATGGTAAGCAGCATATCCTGGTTGGAGTCCTGCCTGGAGCTTGGAGGTTTGCCTGGAGCTAGGCAGCAACCATTCAACACTGAACAACCACATTGAAACTGCAATTAGTGTAAGAACATTTGGAAAATCTGTTTTGCGTTCTGAGTTTTTCTGCAGCAATTTAACTATCTATATTGTAAATCAGAATGTTTATATTTGGCAGGTATTTAAGAAGGCACAAAATAATGCAAACAAAATCTACTCTCATCTAGCAACAATCATCAAGACTTATTTAATTCATTACCAGATAAGTTTGTGCTAAAAACAAAAAATATATATCCATGAGAAATATAACTAAAATAATTTCCAAACATTATTTATTTGTTTATAATTAAATTAAATTAAATTAAATTGCCACCCATATCATATATATAACTCTGGCTGGCTACAATTAAAAGAATAAAAATTGAGAACAAGATTTCAAAACAATAAAAATGATATAAATATAATAGCCAAGAAGATTAGTAAACACTCAAGAAAGTCATGGCATAGGTTCACCCATATTATCAGAGTCCAGGCTTGATGACAAAGCTAGGTTTTTATGACTTGTGAAACACCAGCAAGGGGAGATGTTTCAGAGAGTGGGCTCCATGGCAGAAAGGTTTTCCTTCTGGTCCTACCAGGTGACACAATCTTGCTGACAGGAGCATAAAAACCAATTGTATTGTCCAAGCCCTTGAAATCATCTATCATAAATAGCTTATCCCTTAACTCGAGTGGAAAGTGGAACAATGGAAGACATAGTTAATAATGTTCTCCACCTGACTAACACTACAAGGACAGAGATGCTATTCAACATAAATTTTCCTTCAAAGTATGTGGAAGGCATAGACTGCAAGCAAAAAGATGTAAACCCCTTCTTCAATGGGACACTGGAATATTAATTAGATACTGGAGATGATTCTCTGTTTTTTATGATTAAGCTAAGATAAAAACTGGATGATTACTGCACTGGCAAATTTATTGGTATCGTTTTCAAAAAGTCATGTTTTGTCTGTTTCAAGAGGCACGTTCCCCCAGGGGGGTTACTGAATACATTTGTAGGATGGGTGATAAGAGTTTAGTTCATTGCTTTCCAAGTATATAATAAAGAAAATAATTTGGCAAGGTAGGATTCCTGAAAGTTTTTCCAGTTTCTTGTAGTGCTTCAACAATGCAAGATGTATTCGAATAGTGATGGAAGGTAAGGTTATTTCCATCCTTGGATAAATAGGAGAGATACCGTTCCTAATAAAGTTATAAGTTTATTGTTTAATTTTACAATAAGCTTGTCATTCCATTCCCAGATCTCTTGTCCACATAGCATCTGCACTATCAACTTGTCTTTAAATATTTTAAATACAGGCTACTACCTTGAAAAACTTCAGAATAGCAGGCACTAAATATTGGGCAGTTTGGCAAAATGGCAGTTAAGAGTGTTTTCCATACAAGGGATTTATGAAAGGTGATACTTTAGTATTCTATTGTGATCAACCCCAGTAAGAGAAGAAACCTTTTTGCCCTTATCTTTTGTGGCCCAAAGTCTAAGAATTATCAAAACAATTATAGATACTTTGTCATACAACTAAAGTGATACGACTATATCAAGTCAAATCAGTGTTGCTACACTATTTTCTAAGGTCTATTATGTAAACATTTAAAAGATATAAATTATTTTTAGCATCAAGACATGATTAATTGATGTTCTACCATATTTGGATTTTCATGTTTGAAATCATACTTAGGCTGTCTCTGAACTTGGTTGTTTTCTTCCAGATGTTTTATTATCCAAACAGATATCATCATCATCATCATGTTGCCTAGTTTGGATAAGGAAATGTCTTTAAGAAAACAACCAAACTCACAGTGCACCCCTTATTTCAACTCTGAACTACAAATATTCCCCTCTATCATGATCACACACTACAGTAAGCCATATCAAATATTCATATTTGATTTAGCATGATACATAAGCCAATCAGTCTGGTTTGAAAATAATTATGTCAATAATAATACAAAACCAGCTAATTGTACTGTACTCATTGAACTATGGCTAAGTAAGCATGACTTTTTATAATGCATGTAATCAAGACCATTTTTTTAAATAAGGGGAAAGGTACTGTATCATTGGTCTAAATATAATAGCAATTTTCTTAAGCTACAAAATGAGAGAATTTATCAGTATATCAAGACCTACCTAGTGGCGATAAAAGCGGCAAAATTTAATTATTTTTCCGCTCTTATCGCATCTGCAGAGAACCACCCAGCTGCTCTGTTTAGGGTGACCCACTCCCTTCTTCGGAGGGGGGGAATGCGGGAAAATCCCTTGCAGGGTTGAGCTGAGGATTTTGTGCAATTCCTGCATGATAAAGTCGCTCAGATTCGGGAAGGCTTGGACTCCGACTAGGTGAATCCAGGGGAGGAAATGGGGGTAGGTCTTGAGAATATTATCTGGGAAGAGTTTGATCCTGTGGCTCCCGAGGACGTGGACAGGATTCTGGGTAGGATTAGTACTGCCACATGTTTACTGGACCCGTGTCCCTCCTGGTTGGTACTGGCCTCCCAGGAGGTTACACGAGGCTGGCTCCAGGGGATTATAAATGCTTCTTTGAGTGAGGGTGAAGGTTGTTGAGTGTGGTGGCACGACAGCTTCCCTGGTACCTGGATGAAGCTATCTATCTAGACCCGTACCAGTCGGGCTTCAGGCAGGGGTACAGCACGGAAACGGCATTGGTCGCATTGGTGGATGATCTCTGGAGGGCTCGGGACAGGGGTTGCTCCTCTGTCCTAGTCCTATTAGATCTCTCAACGGCTTTTGATACCATCGACCATAGTATCATGCTGCAGCGGTTGAGGGGGTTAGGAATAGGAGGCACCATGCTACGGTGGTTCTCCTCCTTCCTCTTCGACCGTCCGCAGTTTGTGTTGGCAGTGGGGCAGAGGTCAACCTTGAGGCGCCTCGCGTGGGGGGTGCCACAAGGGTCGGTCCTCTCGCCCCTTCTGTTCAATATTTATGTGAAGCCGCTGGGTGAGATCATCCGTGGTTTTGGGGTGAGAGTCCATCAGTATGCTGATGACACTCAGCTGTACATCTCCACCCCAGACCACCCCAATGATGCCCTTGATGTGATGTCCCACTGCCTGGAGGCCGTGAGGGTCTGGATGGGGAGAAATAGGCTCAGACTCAATCCTTCCAAGACCAAGTGGCTGTGGCTTCCGGCGTCCCGATATAGTCAGCTGGTGCCATCGCTGACCATTGGGGGTGAATCTTTACCCCCCCACACATTCTGGGTGTCTTCCTGGATGCACGGCTGTCTTTAGAAGAACATATGACGACCGTGGCCAAGGGGGCTTTTTATCAGGTTCGCCTGATCAGCCAGTTGCGGCCCTTTTTGGACCGGGATGCCTTACGCATGGTCACTCACGCCCTTGTCACTCCCGTCTGTAATGCTCTCTACATGGGGCTCCCCTTGAAGAGCACTCGGAAGCTCCAACTGGTCCAGAATGCGGCCGCGCAGGTGGTTATGGGCACGACTCGTTGCGCCCACGTGACACTTCTCCTGCACGAGCTGCACTGGCTCCCAGTGGTCTTCCACGTGCGATTCAAGGTGTTGGTTACCACCTTTAAAGCGCTCCATGGCTTAGGACCTGGATACCTTCAAGACCGACTTCTGCCACGAATAGCCTCCCACCGGCCAAATCGCTCCCACAGAGAGGGACTCCTCAGGGTGCCATCAGCCAAGTTATGTCGGCTGGCGATACCCAGTGGAAGGGCCTTCTCTGTGGGAGCTCCTGCCCTGTGGAACGAACTGCCCCCGGAAATACGCAAGATCTCCAACCTCTGTGTGTTTCGCTGTGCCCTTAAGACCCTGCTGTTCCGCCAGGCAGGGCTATCTATGTAAATGATTTTAAATTGGGTGTTTTAAATTTTCGGTTTTAAATTGGGCCGAAATTGTTTAATACTTTTAACTATTTTTAAACTGTTGTTTGTACCTTGTGTTTTTAATTGGCTGTACACCGCCGCGAGTCCTTCGGGAAAAGGGCGGTATATAAATTAAATTATAAATAAATAAATAAAGTGACCCATGGCTGCAAAATCAAATGTTGGTTTGTCAACTAAGCGAAGCAAAATCTTTCTATTGGTTTGTATGAAATATAATTACATGTGTAATCATTGTTACTTTTAATTACTGGTTTTACACGCTTCATTAAGGGTTTCCAGTATTTTTCCAAGAACAGAATTGCAATGATAGCTAAACTGTAAAAAGATAGGTTGTCTGTGATTAGTAAAATTATTTCTGCAGTATAGACACAAAGGAGAGCTGGAAAAATGCTTGAATATGCTCCCATCTGTCATGACATTTAGGTTCTGAGAATAGAAATTGCATCTCACCTTTTGAAATACCATTAATGCCCCAAGACTTCTAAATATTTTACCACCTTTCAAGCAGGAAGACAAAATAATACTCATTATCAAACACTATTCAAATTTGAAAATATATTGGGTATATTTTCTTTCCATTCTGAGAAAGAAATCCATACAAATGATCCGAAGGCATTAAAGCAGATGTTCTAAAAATATAATTTCAGAATTCATTCACTTGTACAGAAAAATGTGCCTATGTGTGTGTGTGTCTCTGTGTGTGTGTGTGTGTGTGTTTATGTCTGTTATTATGTCTGCCTACATTCCCTTAACACTTTTTCTCAAATAACTGAAGAGAACATAGAATTTGAATTTTTCTGTTTTTAAACCATGAAGTATGTTCACATACTTCACATATTCAGCTTTACCTACCAAATAAATTAAATTCCATACTGTGTTGTTAAACTGCCTGGCAGTTTAACACTATACTGAGTGCCAGAAGGTAAAAACCAGACAACAAAGTCAGAACAGTGTTTTAATGGGCTTTTTAAATGCTTTCAGTATTATTACTGTAACTCAACTAACTTTTGTCAATTTGATGTGTAAGCTTCCATATAGGCATACGTTGTAAAAGATCCATGGTTAGATGGGGAAATGATTTCATTCACATCATTTCCTTTTTTTGTAATTACTTGTGCACAGGAATGCAAATGGTATATTCAAATATCTTTTAAAAATTTGATTCATTCCAAATAGTCTTTTTCTTCAAAACTAACAATCACCAGGCTTCAGAGCATTCCATCAGCCAAGGGCCCAGGGGAGGGGCGGGGGGGGGTGGCAGTTATTATTAACGAAGATCTGGGTCCGAGGGAGACCACTGTGCCTCAGATAGCCGGATGTGAGTCCCTCCTTGTGAGGTGGGGTCGTGGGATTCAGATGGGCTTGTTGCTTACGTACCTGGCTCCCTGCCACGTGGCAACAGCCCTACCTGAGCTACTCGACGTGATAGCCACGGTGGCAGTAGATACACCCAGGCTTTTAGTCATGGGTGATTTCAACTTGCCATCCGTCGGTGAAACGTCTGAGGTGGCTCGGGAGTTCATGGCTTCCATGACGGCCATGGACCTGACCCAGTTAGTTCATGGCCCTACTCACAGGAGAGGTCACACTCTGGACTTGATTTTTGTCTCTGGCCAGTGGTTGAGAGGTCTTGTTATAGGGGATATAGACATGAAACCCTTGTCATGGACTGGCCACTTGCTCCTTCGCCTGGATCTTTGAACCACTACCCCTCGCCGCAGGGAGGCGGACCCAATTAGATGGATCTGCCCCAGGCGCCGGATGGATCCTGATAGGTTCCAGATGGAGCTTGGGCCATTTCCTGATGATCTAGCACATGACTCAGCCGAGGACCTGGTAGCCGCCTGGGATCGGGCGGCTGGTGGGGCTTGGACCGAGTCGTGCCTTTGCGGCCTCTGACCCAGTGCTGATCCTGGGCGGCTCCTTGGTTCACTGAGGAGCTGAGGGAAATGAAGCGCCGGAAAAGACGCCTGGAGAGCGGTTGGAGGGCCAGTCTCACTGAATCTGATCGAACACTGGTAAGGTCGCATATTAAGGCCTACCTAGTGGCGATAAAGACAGCAAAGTTTAACTACTTTTCCGCCTCTATTGCGTCATCAGGGAATCGTCCGGCCGCCCTGTTCAGGGTGACCCACTCCCTGCTCCATCCGGGAGTGTGTGAGGATCCCTTGGAAGGCAGGGCGGAGGATTTCGGACAATACCTGTATGACAAAATCGCTCAGATTCGGGGGGATTTGGACTCTGACTGGGTAGATCAGGGCAGGGTGACGAGGAATAGTCTTGAGGGAGGAGTTTGATGCTGTGACTTCTGATGATGTAGACAGGATTTTGGGGAGACTTAGTGCGGCCACATGTTTACTGGACCCGTGTCCCTCCTGGTTGGTACTGGCTTCCCGGGAGATTACACGAGGCTGGCTCCAGGGTGTTATCAACGCTTCGTTGAGTGAGGGTCACTTCCCCACTGCCTTGAAAGAGGCGATAGTGAGGCCTCTGCTCAAGAAGCCGTCCCTGGATCCGGCAATATTGGCCAACTATCATCCTGTCTCCAACCTTCGCTTCATGGCGAAGGTTATTGAGAGTGTGGTCGCGCGACAGTTTCCACAATTCCTGGAGGAAACATCTTATCTAGATCCATTCCAGTCGGGTTTCAGGTCTGGGCACAGCACGGAAACGGCATTGGTCACGTTGGTTGATGATCTCTGGAGGGCTCGGGACAGGGGTTGCTCCTCTGTTCTGGTCCTGTTAGACCTCTCAGCGGCTTTTGATACCATCGACCATGGTATCATGCTGCACCAGCTGGAAGAGTTGGGGGTGGGAGGCACCGTGTTGCGGTGGTTCTCCTCCTTTCTCTCCGACCGGTCGCAGTTTGTGTTGGCAGGGGGGCAGAGGTCGACCTCGAGGCCTCTCATCTGTGGAGTGCCGCAGGGATCGGTCCTCTCGCCCCTTCTGTTCAACATTTATGTGAAGCCGCTGGGCGAGATCATCTGTGGCTTCGGGGTGAGATACCACCAGTACGCTGATGACACCCAGCTGTACATCTCCACCCCAGGCCACCCCAACAATGCCCTTGAAGTGATGTCCCAGTGCCTGGAGGCTGTGCGGATCTGGATGGGGAGGAACAGGCTCAAGCTCAACCCTTCCAAGACTGAGTGGCTGTGGCTCCCGGCATCCCGATATAGTCAGTTGACTCCATCACTGACTATTGGGGGTGATTCTTTGGCTCCCACAGAGAAGGCTCGCAATCTGGGAGTCCTCCTGGATATGCAGTTGTCCTTGGAGGAACATCTGACAGCTGTAACCAGGGGGACCTTTTGTCAGGTTCGCCTGATTCGCCAGTTGCGGCCCTTTCTTGATCGGGATTCCCTGTGCACAGTCACTCATGCCCTCGTCACCTCTCGCCTTGACTACTGCAACGCTCTCTACATGGGGCTCCCCTTGAAGAGCACCCGGAGGCTCCAACTGGTCCAGAACGCAGCAGCGCAGATAGTGACGGGAGCAGCATGGCGCTCCCATGTAACATCGCTCCTGCGTGAGCTGCACTGGCTCCCGGTGGTCTTCCGGGTGCGCTTCAAGGTGTTGGTCATCACCTTTAAAGCGCTCCATGGCATAGGGCCTAGCTATCTTCGAGACCGCCTGCTGCTACCGACGACCTCCCAGCGACCCGTGCGCTCCCACAGAGTGGGCCTCCTCAGGGTGCCATCAGCCAAACAATGTAGGCTGGTGACCCCCAGGGGGAGGGCTTTCTCTGTGGGGGCACCTACCCTCTGGAATCAGTTGTCCCCAGAGATAAGGAGAATCCAAGACATCAGTGCCTTCCACCGTGCCCTTAAAACCCATTTTCTCCAGCAAGCCGGGCTGGCTTAAGAAGAAATTTTTAAATGTTTTAATTGATAGTGATTTTTTAATTTTTGGGCCAAATTTATAGATATTTTAATTGTTTTTTAATATTTGTATTGCATGTTTTTAATTCTGGCTCAGGGAGTCCTCAGGGAGAAGGGCGGTATAGAAATTGGAAAAATAAATAAATAAATAAATAAATCATAACTACTGACAAAAAAGATATGAAAAAGAAATAGCAATGCTAATTGTACACTGTTGCACTAGATGAACTGTACATTTTCCTTCATGTTCAGTAAATCATTGAACACAGACATTTCAACATATATTAGTGTTTAAACAAGAGTTGTGTCTACAGTGTGAAACAAAGTAGCAAGACAACATATCAAATGTATCACCTTTTTACTTGATTTTTGCATGCAAAATTTAGTATATCTGGACAAGGTCCAGTATTCTGTATCCAGGACCATTGTGCAAGTCAGCGGCCTCCTCAGTGACCATGTTGTTTCAAGGAATATTATTATGTATTCAGAATTTGTTCATTATCTTTTTAAATGGAAATAAGGATCAGAATGCTTCCTATTTATTATTTTATTTTATTATTAAACTTTTATTTTTTTTATTTATTATTAAAGTTTTATGCATTCCATCCCCTGCACAAGATGACGCATATCAATCTTACCCAAGTCAGAATTATTAACAAACTTTAAAAATTATCAAGCAGAAATAAAAAATATTTACTGTTGTTATAGTAACTGCTAGTAACTGTAAAGGAAGATGAACAAATGTTAAATTTAGTCTTGTATTCAGATTTATTTAAGATTGGAGTTTAAAATTTGGAGAAACATATTCTCTTTTTCCCTCTTACTAATGGAATGGAATTAATAGCAATAAGAATGAACTAACAGAGTAAAGAGTACTTTAAAGAGTAAAGAAGCCCACCAAGGAACTGAACGACTACAGTTGCTCTAACATCTGTAGTCATGAAAACCTTTGAAAGGCTAGTGCTGTCCCACTTGAAAACCATCATGGTTCCACTGTTAGACCCCTTGCAATTTGCATACCGAACAAATAAATCGACAGATGATGCTGTTAATACGGCTCTGCACTACATCCTACAGCATCTTGAATCTCCAAAGACCTATGCAAGGGTCCTTTTTGTAGACTTTAGTTCAACATTCAATACCATCTTCTAGACACACTTCTAACTAAGCTAAACCAGTACCTGAACACACTTGCAAGTGGATCATAAACTTTCTAACAAACAGAAAGCAGCAGGTGAAGCTAAGCAGAATCGCATCAGATACCTGTACAATTAACACAGGGCTCCCCGAAGGCTGTGTGCTCTCCCCACCTCTCTTCTTTCTCTATACCAATGACTGCATCTCTAACGATCCATCTGTTAAACTACTGAAGTTCGCAGATGACACAACAGTGATCGGTCGCATTCGAGACAATGATGAATCCACATACAGACAGGAGGTTGAACAACTAACCTCGTGGTGTGACCGGAACAATCTGGAATTGAACACACTCAAAACCGTAGAAATGGTGGTAGACTTTAGGAGAAACCCTCCCATACTTCCACCTTTCACGATACTAGATAGCACGGTATCAACAGTAGAGACCTTCAAATTTCTAGGTTCTACCATATCGCAAGATCTAAAATGGACAGCTAACATCAAAAATGTCATAAAAAAAGCACAATAAACAATGTTCTTTCTGTGCCAACTCAGAAAGCTCAAACTGCCCAAGGAGCTGCTGATACAGTTCTAAAGAGGAATTATTGAGTCTGTCATCTGCACCTCTATAATTGTCTGGTTTGGCTCTGCAACCCAACAAGACAGACACAAATTTCAGAGGATAATTAGAACTGCAGAAAAAACAATTGCTACCAACCTGCCTTCCATTGAGGACCTGTATACTGCACATGTCAAAAAGAGGGCTGTGAAAATATTTACAGACCCCTCACATCCTGGACATAAATTGTTTCAACTCCTACCCTCAAAATGACACTATAGAGCACTGCACACCAGAACCATTAGACACAAGAACAGTTTTCTCCCAAATGCCATCATTCTGCTAAACAAATAATTCTCTCAACATTGTCAAATGTACTATTAACCTTCTCATCGTTCCCACAACCTATCTCCTTCCACTTATGACTGTATGACTGTAATTTTGTTACTTGTATCCAGGGGTGAAATGCCTCGGTTTGGACCGGATCACCCGATCCGGTAGCGATGGCGGTGAGTGGATTGAAGAACCAGTAGCAAAAATCCCTGCCCGCCCCCCCTGCCCAACTGAGCCATGCGATCATCAGAGACTTTTTTTTTACCTCTTCAGCCAAAGAGGTTGTAGAAAAAAATGCTTTTAAAAGGCTCTGACGATCCCAGCTGAGTTGCCTGATCGTTAGAGGCTTTTAAAAGCGTTTTTTACAACCTCTTTGGACAAAGAGGTTGTACAAAAAATGGTTTTAAAAGTTAAAAAAAAAAAGTTGGCCACGCCCACTCAGTCACATTATCCTCCCACCAAGCCACGCTCACAGAACCAATAGTAACAAATTTTATATTTCCCCACTGCTTGTATCCTTACAATTTATATTGATATTGTTTCCTGATTGCTTATTTGTACCCTATGACTATCATTAAGTGTTGTACCTTATGATTCTTGATGAACGTATCTTTTCTTTTCGGTACACTAAGACCATATGCACCAAGACAAATTCCTTGTATGTCCAGTCACACTTGGCCAATAAAACATTCTATTCTATTCTATTTTAAAAAGAAATGTTTGTAAAATTGTTTTTCTTTTCACCCTATCTTAACTCCTTTAATGGTAATTTCATGGCTTGTTTTCGTTTTCACATTAACTGCAAAACTGCAAAATTGCTGATGAAAACTTGAATTCACTTAGCAACTGTTTCAAAGAGGATATTTCAGCAATTTTTCCTTTTTTTTTTATCCCACATGATTATCTTTCTTTTATAAAAATCCACTTTTATATTCAGATAAAAATCTGGTCATTTTAAATATACTCAGCCAAATATAAAAGTGACAAAGTTGTGCTTGTGTACAAATGAATACAGGATATGTGGTACATAGATTTGTGTACCATTCTACAGACACTGATTTATAAGGGATTGCATGGAAATGAGCCAATTAACACCAAAAGGTGTAGCATTTTGAATTAGGGGTAGACTTTACACTTTTGGGCCACAGAAAACTGGAGAATGGAACTTAGAGGTTAATGCTTTATCAATTACTGGGTGAGATTGAACGTTTTTCCTTTTTTACTAATCCGAGAGGTATTTGGATATATTTCTTTCTCTTCAAAACTTATTTTCCAATCAAATGTGGTTCTTATTCACTTCATTACTTGTCTATACAGTTCTTTTGAAAATACCACAGAACTGCTTTCCCATTGCTTTCTTCTGAGAGGTTTTTTTCCAACTTCTCAGACTTGCCTAGAACCACTTGCTAAGACTTTTGAAACATACTAAACCTAATCTAGAGTTTAGTGTTTTTTCCTGTTTTCTACTTCAAAATGACCATTTTCAACAAATGCAATCAGAGGCAACACATAAAAAATAATGCTGCTTACCAAATGTCAGAAAATCTAAATAGTGCATGCAATTATGGATGTAAACCCCATCCTTTTCTATGGGATAACTTGCCATGGCCAATTTGCCGTGGCCAACCTACCACTGCCAACTTGCCGCAGGACAACTCACTGTGGCCAAGTCACCATGGGACAATTTGCCATAGGACAATTCAACAATTTAATTATTTAAAATAATTTTAAAATATTTTAATTTTTGTTATTGACATATCATTTTGTCCCTCCTTTTGCATTCTTTTAAAAATTATTCTGTTCCACCATTTCTTCAATATTAGCATAAATCTTATCTCCGTGGCAGCGAGTTGGCCATGAAGTCTGCAGCCCTGCAGTGTCTTGGCTGCAGCAAGTTGGCTGTAAAAAGTTGGCCATGGCAAGATGGCTGTGGCAAGTTGTCCTAGACACTTTCTATATGAATCCATGTTTTATATGCACACAAAGAATCCATGTTTTATATGCATGTTTTATATGCACAGAAGTTTCAATTCAGTTGTAGAAAAAAGTTTGCTAATACCCTTTTTCTTCAACATATAGGGCTACAAATTGGCAACTATGATGCTCCAAGATGGAACCCCAAATTCCATCAGTTAAAGAACATTTCTTACATTTTAGGGAGCAGATCTGCAAACACAACTCTCCCTCTGGAAGTAATGGAAGCAAGAATAACAGGATTTGCATAACACTAGACTTCCAGGACTAGTTGGCAAAGTACAGACAACAAGGCATTTTTCTGTAACTCTGCTGCCATATAGTCAGGACGCTGAGGTTTGCTATGCTTATCAACCGCCTGTCTTTGCTGGCTGTTCCAAACTCATTATTATGTTGTCTTAGGCAATTGTCTTTGCTTCTTTATAGGTATGTATTAGCCCTGCAGCAAGATATAATCAGAGGTTTAAAAGCTTGGCTGGGGTCGCCTGGGTCTTCAGATTCCTAGGTGGCTACCACTCCACCTTGACTGTATTTATACCACTAGCTTCAAGATTGCAGCCATGATGTTTGCAAATAAAAGAGTGGTATAAATTTTTTATCAGAGTTGCCATTTTGTTTGAAATGTTGGATACTATAAACTGTAAATTGGATAATCAAAAGCAGAAAAGGAACTTACAGCAAACATGGAATATAAAGAATTCTGACCACAGTACGCAGTCCAAGACTTTCTTTAGACACACAAAATGCAGATATATATTCAGAAAGGTATGTGTATGCCTGTATGTATTTACATCAGTGTCCCATATTACAAAGCAAAACTGAAATTCTTAGTTTCATAAGCAGATTCCCAGCAGAGCAGCTGTAGAATAAGAAACCAAGATTACTCATGTAAATCTCTTGATCAAAGCAAAAATCTTTTTTTCTTTTGCAGAAAAAGAAAAAATGTGTAATAAAAATTGCTGAAGAGTAAAGTTTCTTGCTTAATGTCAGTTTGCAGAATTTGGAATGGCCTGAATCCCTTGTTTGTTTGGTCTCAACTGGCTACAATTAGAGGCAGGGATGATATTAAAAACTTTCAAGAAATAGTTTCTAGCCACAACAGAAAATGCAGATCAGTTTCATAATTGGAAACAAATTCAGAAACCACTTCCTTTTATTTACTGTCATCTAAAACTATTGTTTAGATGTTGAAGCTAAAAAGACTGGAATTGACAATTATAAATCATGTAAGCAAGGAAAAAGTTCAAAGACATTTTGTATCAAGGGTAAAAAGTTCATAGACAAGGAACAACTGTATGCAAGTTCATGCTGGATAACAACATCCATTAATTTAGGATCCATGTTCAAGATAGATTTTGATTTCATTTTTTTGCAAATAAGACATTACTTCTAGGTAGTGACTACCAGTACTAAGTAAGACTACCATTCCTTAAAGCCCTAGTAAGACCACACCTAGAATACTGCATCCGGTTTTGGTCACCACACTATAAAAAAGATGTTGAGATTTTAGAAAGAATGCAGAGAAGAGCAATCAAGATGATTAGGGGACTGGAGGCTAAAACATATGATGAACAATTACAGGGACTGGGCATGGCAAGTCTAGTGAAGAGAAGGACCAAGGGAGATATGATAGCAGTCTTCCAATATTTGAGGGGACACAGTCTGCCACAGAGAGGAAGGGGTCAAGCTATTTTCCAAAGCATCTGAAGGCCAGACAAGGAATAATGGATGGAAACTGAACAAGGAGAGTTTCAACCTAGAAATAAGGAGAACTTTTCTAACACTGAGAGCAATCAACCAATGGAACAGAAGTTACCTTCAGAAGTTGTGGGAGCTTCATCACTGGAAGCTTTCAAGAAGAGACTGGACTGCCATTTGTCAGAAATGGTGTAGGGTCTCCTGCTTGGGGGTGTGTGGACTAAATGACTTACAAGGTCCCTTCCAACTCTGTTAATCTGTAATTTAACTATTCTTTTGCTGACTATTTTCTATTCTCTTTACCAAAGCCAGAGAGTTCAGGTCCCATGGACTGATATTTTTAAATAAACTACCAAAATTGAAATTATATTAGTGCATATTTTAGCTCTCTAAAAATGGCAGTGTTAAGAAAATAACAAGGGAGTCAAACAATCCAAGGATGTATGAGCTTAGTTGATTCATGAAAAGTTGACTAATGTCTGGAATAGAGATTTTAAACTTTAAATAGCAGGAGTCTAGATTGTCTGCAATATTTTGGATTCTGCTTCTAGAATACTTTATTTTGTTTATATTTTAATATTAAGAAATACAGGTAATACTTGTATTACTTAAACTGCTTTGTGCAGTTATAGATTGTTTTAATGGCCTAAGTGAGCCTGTTTCATACATAATGTTTAAGCATAGACTACAGAATTTAGATTCATACTTTATGCTAAGCCAAAATGAAACAATGCCGTTTGTGAACCTGCTATGAATGTCATACAATGTATCTTTTCTTTTTAAAAGCATCCAACAGGATGTGAAAATTAAAATGCTGGAAATGTTATATGTCAATCAAATGCACATTGACTTCTAAAATATAAAACGTTAAATTCATATTTTATGCAGCTTCATATGCATAGCCCAGAACATATGAGAGTGCAAGGCATTGTTTTTACTTGTTTTACTTCAATTTTTTTAAAATTATAATTTACAGATTAACATCATTTTTAATCCAAAATGCTCCCTATAGATCAGGGGTAAAATACTCCCGGTTCAGACCGGATCACCCGATCTGGTAGCAAGGGCAGCGGGTGGTTCGGAGAACCGGTAGCAAAAATCCCTGCCCTCCCCCCATGCCCAGCTGAGCCGCGCAATCATCAGAGGCTTTTTTTTTATTTTTAAAAGCATTTTTTCTACAACCTCTTCGACTGAAAAAATGCTTTTAAAAGTTTTTTTAAAAAGCCTCTGATGATCATGCGGCTCAGCTGGGATCGTCAGAGGCTTTTAAAAGCATTTTTTTCTACAACCTCTTCGGCCAAAGAGGTCGTAGAAAAAATGTTTTTAAAAACCTCTGCGATCCTAGCTGAGTTGCCTGATCAGCTGAGGCTTTTAAAAGCATTTTTTTACAACCTCTTTGGCCGAAGAGATTGTAGAAAAAATGGTTTTAAAAGTATAAACTTGCAATATGCTAAACATAATACTTTTTGTAATGCAAATAAACCAGGCAGGTGGTTAGCATATACGTTAAGGAAAAAACAAAAATCTCGTACAATAGAAAAAATAGAGTATAAAGGTAAAGAGGTATATCAATAGAATATGATTAAAAAAGCATTTTTAGATTTTTATACGAGGTTATATGCTGGTGATAATATACAAGGTAATGATATAGAGAGATATTTGCAGAAGGAGAATATTCCTGCAATTACTGATGAACAAAGGGAAAGATTGAATGTATTAATAACCACTGAGGAAATTCTTTTGGCAATTAAACAATTAAAAAGTGGAAAGGCTCCTGGCACAGATGGTTTGACAGCAGTGTATTATAAAAATTTTCAATTAGAAATGGTAGAACCTCTTAAGGAGTTATTTGCTAAAATACAATGGAGAGGAGAGGTGCCACCATCCTGGAGAACAGCTTTTATTTCCCTGATTCTGAAAGAAGATCAAAATCATAGTCAACCCAAAAATTACAGACTCATATCATTGCTTAATACAGATTATAAGATCTTTGCAAAAATTTTGGCAAATAGACTAATGTCAGTTATGCAACAAGTGATTCATAAAGATCAAACTGGATTTATACAAGGGAGACAAATGAAAAGTAATGTAAGACAAATTGTTAATATACTGGAGTATTTGGGAAAGAACAACCAAGTCCCTGCAGTGCTTATGTTTTTAGATGCAGAAAAAGCGTTTGATCGATTGAATTGGCAGTTTTTAGTGGAAGTAGCACAAAAGATGCAGTTGGGAGAGCATTTCATACAATCCATTAAGGCAATATACTGTACCAGAAACAAACAGCACAAATAATAGTTAATGGTAGTCTCACAGAAACTTTTAAAATTGAGAAAGGAACAAGACAGGGGTGTCCCTTGTCTCCACTATTGTTTATTTTAACTTTGGAAGTATTGCTGAATAAAATATGGGACTCGGATAACATACAGGGTATTAAGATCAGGCAACATGATTATAAATTACGAGCATTTGCAGATGATTTGGTTGTAACTTTAACCCAACCAGTAAATTCAGTTACAGGTTTGATGGAGATAATTAGGCAATATGGTCAAGTGTCAGGATTTAAAATAAATATAGGGAAAACAAAGATGATAGCTAAGAATATGAATACAAATCAAAAAGAAGAAATGGAAAGAGTAACAGGATGCAAGATAGTGAAAAAGGTTAAGTACTTAGGAATTTTTATTACAACGTCAAATGGGAAATTATACAAGTATAATTATGAATTGTTATGGCATAAAATACAGACAGAGATGGATAAATGGAAAAAATTACAACTGTCTTTGTTGGGAAGAATAGCAGTAGTTAAAATGAATGTTCTGCCCAAGTTTCTATTTCTCTTTCAAATATTACCAATACTTAAAAAGGATGCAAATCTGGAGGAATGGCAGAGAGGCATTAATAACTTTGTTTGGGTAGGGAAGAGACCGATTGTTAAATTAAAAATAATGCAGGATACACGTGAAAGAGGAGGTTTGAAATTGCCCAATTTAAAATTGTACTATGAAACAGCTGTTTTGTCAGCAATTAGTGACTGGATTAATTTAACAGATGAAAGAATACTGAATATTGAAGGGTATGATTTGCTATATGGTTGGCATGCTTACTTAGTTTATGAGAAGAAGGTGGATAGGACTTTTAAAAGTCACATATTAAGGAATGCCCTCCTGCATGTTTGGAAAAAATACCAATATAAATTGAATGGCAAGATACCCATGTGGGTAGTACCCAGACATGCGATAGAAAATATAAGTATAGAACAAAGACAGGATGTAATTACTTATAAAGAACTTCTGATTACAGAAAGAAATGTACTACAGTTAAAGCCTCTGAATGTACTAAGAGAGGAAAGGGCAATTCAAACCTGGTTTCAATATGTACAGCTGCAGAATAGATGGGAAAAAAATCAGAAAATTGGTATTACACAAAGTGAAGAAAATTTGATAAAACAAATTAGGGACCAGAGTAAAATTGTTATGTATTTTAGTTCTGGCTGTGCACCGCCCTGAGTCCAGTAGGAGAAGGGCGGTATATAAATTGAATAAATAAATAAATAAATAAAATGCACATAAAAAGGTTGTATAATATATTGATAGAAATAGACTTGGAGACAGAGTTAGTTAAAGATAGTATGATAAAATGGGCACAAAATTTTGAGGAACCAATAATAATGGAAACATGGGAAAGGATCTGGGTAAGAAATGTAAAATTTACACAAGCTCAAAATTTGAGAGAAAATTTTTATAAAATGTTTTATAGATGGCATTTGGACCTAAAAAGTTAGCTTGTATGTATCCAAACCTACAACCCAAATGTTGGAGATGTGATTGTGTTGGTGCTACCTATTTTCATGTTTGGTGGACTTGTAAAAAAGTTAAAGCATTTTGGATAAAAATATGGTGGATTATTCAAAATATTTTTAAAAAAAGGATAAAGTTTATTCCACAGTTGTTTTTGTTAGGTATAATTACAGATTGTACGGTTATAGAGACTAATTTGATTCTGAACTTAATAACTGCAGCAAGACTCTTGGTGGCGCAGTACTGAAGAAGGAAGATTTACCTACTATTCAAGAATGGACATTAAAAGTAGTAAATTTAGCAGAAATGGCGAAAATTTCAGCATATCTAAAGGACCATTCAAATGAGAAATATATGTTAGAATGGAGAAGATGGATTGATTATATTCAAGGCAAATATCGGACTAAAAAATTTCAAATAGCTTATGAATGATCAAAGAGATTTTATAAAGTACTTAAATTTAGTTTAGTAAAAGGGGAGTTAAAGGTTCAAGAGGGGGATAGGAGGCCAAAGATAATTAGCTTACATTAGCTTATGATTGTCAAATGTTATACCCTGTATTTTGCTCTGGGAAGTGGGTGGGGGAGGGAGGGGAAGGGAAGGGCTGGAAGGGGAGGAGGGAGGGGGAAGAGGAAATGTCTGTAAAACTTTTTAAAACTTTTCAATAAAAAAAAAGTATAAAAAAAAGTTGGCCACGCTCACCCAGTCACATCCCCCCCCCCAAGCCACCCCCACAGAGCCGGTAGTAACAAATTTTACATTTCACCATTGCTATAGATTATCTTTAACTTCACAAAATCAAATTCTGGCAAGATTTTGGTGATCACACCACTTTTCTACTTAGATCCCAAATCATGAGATTTTTTAAAAGTTACTTTCATTTTCATTTTGGAAGATAAATTTATAGTTCTATGGCCCCAATGTTGTCTACTCTTATATAAATTTAGAAAAAATATCAAAGTGGATATAACATGTTTAAAATACAGGAATTTGTAAAAAGAAAAGGGACAGTTACACAATTGTATATAACATTCATAAATGAAAAGAACTTGCTACCAGTGGAGGAAAAGCTCCACTGGACTCAAAAAAATCAAAACTCAAAAAAACTTAAAACCCAGGATTAAGCCAGCTCTTTTTATATTTTTATCATGAATCATAAAAATAATATATATATATATATATATATATATATATATATATATATATATATATATATATATATATATATATGTAGCTGGATGGAGGGGAATATACACCAAACTTTTATACAAAGATTTCCCAAGGCCCAGGTCACTGTCCTCCTATTTTCAACCTTTCTGAATCTAAACGGCTCTTTTTGAATTCAATTCACACTTCTTACCACAACTGAAGATATCTAAATACTGTTATGTCAGAATATTCATGAACTGGGATAGGCACGGCAACAGATCAGCCATTGGGGACTGGATGGAATAGGACATGGTAACAAGGTTAGCCAATGTACTGTATAGGCATAGCAACTAAGTCAGCCAATGAGGGCTGTTTGGGAGCTGAGACAGCTAGGAGCCTAAGCGTGGTTTAGGCTAAGCTTAACTGCCTTGTATAGAGGAGGTTCTCTTTGTCTATATTAAGCTTTAAGATCTGTGCTGAGAACTAAACAAGTCTGAGCTTGTCTGCTCTGCTGAATTGAAACTAAGAACTGTTCTCTCCTCTGCCTGTAACTTCTACCACGTTGGAATTGGGTATTGGTATTAGCTATTGGTATTGTACATTTCTCTTCATGTGTTATATGTATATAAAGAAGTTAATGAATCCAGTTGAATCAGTTTACCTCTGTGTGCTTTCTGGATTTGATTTTGCAACAAACTCTGACATGTTGTTATGAAGAGCAGATTTACAATCATTAGGACACAAATTCTCATTTATGATTATTTGGGTAATTTTAGAAACATGTTAATCCCATAAAGTCTTCATTGCTATGGTGGCACCATTCTTCTTCTTTGGATTGAAGAAATCAGGTAGTCCTCAATGTATGATAACCACTAGAACCAAAGCTTCTACTGCTAAGCGATATAGGCATCAAATGAGTTGCTCAATCTTACAACTTTTTTTGCCATGGTCATAAGGTGTATCACTAATTAAATGAATCACATGGTCATTAAGCTCCCCCCATCAATCTTGCTTAATCAGAAGTCCCCTGGAAAGGTCACAAATGGTGAGCCCAGAATGTTGCAACTATCATAAATACATGCCAGTTGCCAAGCTGGATATTTTGTTCATGTGCAGATGGAGTGACAGTCATAAGTATGAGGATGCATCATAAACCACTTTTTTCAGCACTGTGGTAACTTTGAACATTCATTCAACAAAAGGTCTTAAAAACTACCTATACATACAATAACCTTTAAGCTGGTAAAAATTAATTAAGTGACAAAAACTATTCAAAGTATGTTTATTATTATTCAATCATTGAGTAAATCTTTACCTGAGATGAAAGCAGATTGCAATCCAAGTGCATTCCTTTCCCTGTTTTATGTCGTTGAAGAAGTGCAGCCATAATTGCTCCATATGCATACAATCCTGTAGCAAGGTCAGTCATAGCTACTCCTGGCCTAACTGGCTCACCACCCTAGAAAAAAAGTATCAGGATGACAAAACTGATGCTACCTCTGTCACTCTCAAAATGTTTTCTTCTTTAAACTGCAAATCAGACAACACTACTTACACCATCCAACTATGAAACTTCTTTAGAAGCGAGCTTCACATTCAATGATATGAGCAATTATATACATATGCTAAATTAATTAATTAATTAATTAAGCTAGCTGTTTAATCATTTCAGTAACTTAAAATAGTTGAAAAAATCTGAAGTGATCTGAATGAATCACTATATTATGAAGGGTAATTCTCAGTATGCATGCACCAGCTGTTGAGATGGTATCTTTGTTTAGATAAACAATAATATCTGCTTAGGGAAAGAAATGCATGCATTATCTGATTATCTGATTCACATTTCAAGATTCCAGAAGCAACCATCAAAGTTACATAATATTCCTTCTCTGGCTGGATATTTGCAGAGAAAAAAAATTGTCTATATTTTTAGTCATTTTAGAATACTCATTCATAAGTTCAGGAAATATTAAGCATGTATTCTCTTCTCTGCCTCTGTTGCATTTAAAAAAGAATATCTATTGCTGCACTCCAGAATTGTTTATCTTCTAGGAACGGGGGAAGAAACCTATGCAAAGAACAATATATTTAAGATTAAGAAGTGCTATGGTGGTGCAGTGGTTTGAATGCAGTATTGCAGGCTACTTTTTTTTTTTTTAATTTGATTTATATGCCACCCTTCTCCGGAGACTCAGGGCGGCTTACAGTGCGTTAAGCAATAGCATTCATACTTTTGTATATTTTTATACAAAGTCAGCTTATTGCCCCCATAAACTGGGTCCTCAATTTACCTACCTTAGAAAGGATGGAAGGCTGAGTCAACCTTGAGCCTGGTGAGATTTGATCTTACTTTAATTGCAGACAGCTGGTGTTAAATTACAGTGCTTAGTCTGCTGAGCTATCCAGGCTTGTACTTCTGCTGACTGCTGATTGCCAGCAATTCGGTTGTTCAATTCTTACTGGTTCAAGGTTGACTTAGCCTTCCTCCATCCTTTCAAGGTTGGTAAAATGGGGATCCAGATTGTTGGATGCAATATGCTGACTCTGTAAACTGTTTAGGGAGGGCTGTAAAGCACTATGAAGTGGTACATAAATCTAAGTGCTACTGCTATTACTATTTATTTGGATTTTTCATTTATTTCATATTCTTTGGATTATCAAATCTGTTACACTATGGATTTATAATAGCTGTTTTTTTTTAATGTTAGCCAACCCAGAATATCTCAATTCATTGCAGAGGATGCAACTAGACTAGAGATGAGATCACATATTTGGCTCCTTGCTACTTGGGTCTCTATGATATTTGTTTCACTGGAAGGTATTGCAAAGTATAGATATCAGCACAGAAAACCATATTGTCTGGCTTCACCATCCTTCATCAATCACTTTGAGCATTCAACATGATGCTAAATCAGTTCACATGAAAAAATAAGAACCTATTGTATGTGCCACTTGACATGCTGGATCAGAAATAAAAGATAAGGGCTCCAAGACTGATAGAATCTGTCCAAAGATGCCAGGTGTTAACATCAGTCTCCAAGCACAAGTATTATATAAGCTTCAGCACAATTGCAAAAGGTTAGGCTTTCTTGTCATATTCTCAAACTTCGTTAAATTTTATAGTAATGTGCTTGTGAACATATTGATCTGAATAATAATTCAGAAATCATCTGCAATAATGATTTCAGTAGGCTAGAAATAACATTCAAATCACATAGAATACTTTCTTCAATGGGATATTTGCAGGAAAAATCTCTTAAATCATAATTATTTGCTCATATTGGACAGCACATAACAACAAATACAGTTTATAAACCCTATGTCTATAATGAGAAGACGTAAGATAGCAGAATGATGCAAAAAAATAAATAATAAAAAGGCACTGAATATATCTGCATGGTTTCAATCCTGAGAGTCAGTCCCACTGAAAATATGGATTACTTCTATGCAAGCGTATATAAAATTGCAGAGTAAATGAAGCATATTGTTTCAAGGTTCATTAGACATAGAACTATGAGATTAAACTAAATAGAGTGCAGAAAAGGCTGCTTGTACTTAATGCCATCATCTGACACCCAACTCATTATCTAGCATGTCAGTTCAGAAGCCAATTTCTTATTAATTTCAGCCCTCTCTGCTAATTTAGGATTATTGAAAATTGCTTCCAGCATTCAGGCACATTTGGGATGCATTCCTGATTTATTCTAAAGGACCAAGTGTCAGACAAAAGAATGTGCTTCAGTTATAGTGGCTATAATAATTAAGCAAAATTAATAATCCATTAAAATGATGCTATATAAATATTTGAAACCAGATAAATTAATACTGAATTAACCACTTAATGATAATAATCTTATGTAATAGAATTATACTTCTGTAACTTTAAGAAATTTAAAAACTGGGGTGGGGGAGTGAAACAGATTTGGATACTGTTAGTAATTTTGTCTTGGATTTATTCTCTAAATGTGCCACCATTTCTCTTACTCAGGCAATATGGGACCTACTGCTTTGGCTTTAATCTTTATCCAAATGTGTTGGCTAGAGATCAAAGCTTTGCAGGCAAATATATAACTAAATGAAATGCCATGTGCAACATATACACATACACATCCATCATATTATTCCTTTCAGGATAAGCAATGTTATGCAAAGAGCAAAAATAGAGTAATAGTAAACCAAATAAATTAAAGGCATCTGATAATAAAAGGAAACATAGCTAAAGTTACTTTTCACCTATACCATTAACTGAATCTTTCTGCCATTGCAAATAGCTTTGCCCACCACATCCATACACTGTTTCACTTTTTCTTTTCTTTTATAAACTTCTCACTTTTCTTTTCAAAGATCCTTTAATGCCATCCAACCATAACATTCTTCATTTCATCTTCCTTCCAACACATTAACTGTTACTTGATATATTTGTATATCACTGTATATTTACAATGGTCCCGAAAATGTAGATTGACAATTAGTTTTCAAACTTCTGGCCAGTACAATGGGGACCTTGCCCTGGTAGTCACATGATCACAATTTGGGCTCTTGACAATCGGTATGCATTTACAATCACAACATCCCATGTTACATGATCATTATTTATCACCTTCACAGTTGGCTTCCAACAAAGGAAGTCAATGGAAAACTGACACTAACCCTCAAATTGTGGTTATATGATGTCATGCTTAAGAACTGAAGGTAATTCATAGTAAGTCAGGCATGTTTCATCTAATGACAACATCACTTAACAAAAGTTGCCAGTGTAAATTTCAATAATTACATGAGCAGTAACTATATTTTTTCCCTCTGAATCGTATTTGTTCAAACTTTGCATATTTTTTCTCAAAGTCATATCCGGTTCTTCTATTATTTCAATGAAACTGTCACCAATGTATGAATTCATACTTTCATGCATGCCCAAGATAACCTAGTTGCCACCAGTTCATACTTTATGGCATGAGTTTTAGTCTTTTCATATGTGAATGTCAACTTCACTTCTCTCCATGAATTCATTGTCCAATTCTATAATTTGAAGACATCTTCATTCAGATCTATTACTTCCCTTTTCCTTTTCTTACTTTCATATATGCACAGCATTATATATTTTTCTTTCATTCCATTCATTAATTCATATTTTTTGTAATGTACTCCTCTTACCCTGAAAGTTGCAACCTTTCATACGCTGACTTGCAGATCATAATCTTCATCTCCTATCAAGATTTAGCCAGTATGACTTTACTATGTTAGAGTAAAGCTTTAGTCATAGCTCTGCTACAAACAAAATTCCCAAAAAATGGTAAGGAATATTCCAGTCCACTTTTAAACATTTAGGCTAGCATGCCACAAATGCAATCAGTTTTAATCCATGTGTGCTTGTTATTCTACTGTATGTAAACTAGCTTCTCTATTTGAGAGATTAAACTATAGGTCAACAGATTGTTTCTCATATTTTCACCTTAGAGAATTATATAGCTATATAAAGATTTAAACTTTTTGAAATTCAGCAGGACGGATATGAGATAGTGGAGCTCCGCGGAGCTTCACAAAACCCAGCCGATATCTGCTTGCCCGGAGACTTTACGGGACCAAAGCCACCCTGAAGGGGTGGTGAAGAAAGGAGGGACATTTTGTAGATCACGAGGAAACAGTAATTTCCTTGCTTGATCCAAAGAAACTCTTCTGATTGGCAGCAGAGACAACAGCCATTTTGGCAAGACCAAAGCTGTGACAATCGGGACAAGAACATTATGAGCTGGAGCAGTGTGTGAACAGAGGACTGAAACTGGGTGAGACAACTTTCAACCTGTATATTAGAGATTTAAACCCAAATAAAAGAATTCTTTTTTTAAAAAAGACTCCAAAACGCTAAGAAAGCAGTGATTTAACACACGGAGAAAGATTACAGACCCAAATGTGAAACAAACTTTTAATGGAAGACGATGAAGCTTTAAAATATAGAAACCCTGGAACTTGTCATAGTCGGAAAAGTTCTTGGGGGGGGAGAAACTATCCCCCTCAGAACGGGCTTGCAATTTGGGTGTCCTCCTAGACTCACAGCTAAGATTAGAGCAACATCTGTCAATTGTGGCTAGGGGGACCTTTGCACAGGTTCGCCTGGTGCACCAATTGCAACCCTACTTGGATCAGGAGGCTCTCCTCACAGTCACTCATGCCCTTGTCACCTCACGGTTAGATTATTGCAATGCGCTTTACATGGGGCTACCCTTGAAAAGTGTTTGGAGACCACAGTTGGTCCAGAACGCAGCCGCGCGAGCTGTCGTGGGTGCACCTAGGTAGACCCACATTACACCAATTCTCCACGAGCTGCACTGGCTCCCTATTGGTCTCTGGTCACAATTCAAGGTGTTGGTTATTACCTTTAAAGCCCTACATGGCTCAGGGCCAGGTTATCTTCGAGACCGCCTTCTACCGCATAGCTCCCAGCGACCAGAAAGATCCCACAGAGTTGGTCTCCTCCAGGTCCCGTCAGCTAAACAGTGCCAGCTGGCGGGCCCGCGGGGGAGGCCCTTCTCTGTGGCTGCCCCAGCTCTCTGGAACCAGTTACCTCCTGAGATCCGGACCATCCCCAACCTATTGGCTTTCCGAAAAGCGGTGAAGACCTGGCTTTTCCGGCAAGCCTGGGGCCGTTGATCTCGCTCTTGCGTTCTGGAGAAATCCGGCCATAAATGGTGTGAATGCGTTTTAATTGTTTTTAATGTTTTTATATATGGTTTTTAAATGCATTGTAAGCCACCTCGAGTCTTCGGAGAAAGGCGGCATACAAGCTGAACAAATAAATAAATAAAATAAATAAGTGACATAATTTGCGGATAATATTGTCTGATTACTAGAAGAAATCATGTAAAGAAAAAGGATTTTGGGTTTTTTTTTTTCTCCTCGAGTTTTCTGACAGTCAGCTGTTCTATCTTTGCTTTGCTTCATGTTGGAACCTAGAGCAGGGGTGCCACCTACTTGCAAAAGAAGATATTTTACTAGTACACGGTGGGAAATGACCTTGGCAAGTAAGGACTGATACCATGTTTCCCCAAAATTAAGACCAGGTCTTATTTTCTTTTGACCCCTGAAAAACCAGCTAGGGCTTCTTTTTGAGAGGGTCATATTCCCCCCCCCCCGATGTACCGGTATGAGGTGGCGGGTGAGCGTCCCCTTGCGCCAGCTTCCCGAAGGGTCCCTGCAGGCCACCCCTATCATCCACAAAACAGCTGCTTCATTGGTGCCACTCAGGCCGTTGTCTTCAGCAAACGTGGTAATCTACCCCCCCCCACCTGCAGTCGTCCTTTCAAAGAGGAGTTTCACCATGACGAAGAGGAGGCAGGAGGCAGCATTTGCACGGGTTGGGCTTTTTCCTGCCTGTCCTCTTTTCTCAGTCTATGCTGCCCCACACAGAGCCAATAACAGAGTAGCAGCACCCGCCAGGACCCAAAGAGTGCTGGGCTCAACATAGCTGTAAACCCAATGCCCGCAGCACTGAATAGGCATGCAGGCCAGTGCTCAGCAGCCCAAAGGCGGCAGCAGGCAAAGTGGCACAGGCAGAAAGGCTCCACCCACAATGCCAGCAGCATGGGGCCTGCCTCAGCCGAGAAGTGTCCCAGCAGCAGTTGGGCCAGCAGGAAGGGTGGGTGAGAAGCTCCCTGCCTGCCAGGCACTGAAGCTCCACCACTGCCACTGGGGGAGAAAGAGAGATCCGATCCAACCTCGGAAAGCTGGTGGCAATGTGCTCTCTCTCTCTCTCTCTCTCGCTCTCTCCCTCTCTCTCTCTCTCTCTCACACACATACACACACACACACCCCTCCAAGGCAGCCACATCCCTTCACTAATCTGTTTTCCAGCTGTGTTCTTCACTGCACGTGCAGGGCAAGAAATCTGTGGGACTATGGTAAAAAAAAAATACCATAGTTCAGACCTTCCAACTTCTCATGAAAAAAAATCTCACGAAGTTGGAAGGTCTCAACTATTTTTTTTTACCGTAGTCCCACAGACTTCTTGCGCTGAATGCACAGCAGAGAACAAAGCTGGAAAGCAGGTTAGTGAAGGGATGTGGCTGCCTTAGATGGGGTGGGGGTGTGTGAGGGATGTGTGTGTGTGTGTGTGTGTGTGTGTGTGTGTGTGTGAGTGAGTGAGAGAGAGAGAGAGAGAGAGAGCACATCACCCCCAGCACTCCAAGGTTGGATCGAATCTCTCTCCCCACCCCAGCAGCAGTGGAGGTTTAGTGCCTGGCTAGCGGGGAACATCTCACCCTGCCTCCTGGCCCAGCTGCTGCTGGGACACTTTTCAGCTGCGGTAGGCCCCATGCTGCTTGTGCTGCCTCGTTTACTGCCACCTTTGGGCTGCTGAGCACCAGCCTGCATGCCTACTCGGTGCTGCAGGCACTGGGCTACAGCTACACTGAGCCTGGTGTTCTTCGGGTCTTGGCAGGTGCTACAATTCTCATTCCGGCTGTGTGTGGGATGGCGGCGGGCAAGGTGGCATGGCTCCACCAGCGGCTGGTCGCAAAGGACCCAGGCAGGCTGGCGGTGCTCAGGTTTTTGATCGGGTCTTGGTAATGGACTGGGCCAGGAGGAAGACAAGGTGGCTGCAGAGCCACCGCAAATGAGGCAGGCAGCAAAGGCGACTAGGTATGATGCTTGCGGTGGTGCTGCCATTCACACGCGCAACGCCACAACAAGCCTTGCAGGATTCTGCTCCAGGAGGCTGCCCTGGTTATGACAAACCTCATGGTGGTACCACTGCTCCCAACTTTGAGGGAGAGAAACAAGCCAGATTCTCTGCTGCTTCTGCTTTCCAGCCAAAAGCAGAAGCAGCAGAGACCTTGGTCTTTCTTTCTTTTTTTTCTTTTTTTCTTTCTTTTGCAAAGGAACACAAGCCTTGCAGCACGAGGTTTGACATACTGGTGCAGCCACGAGTGGCAGGATGCTCAGGTTGCGAACAACCCGGGGATTTGGGCGGCATTTAAGTGGCCAGGATGCCTGCAGGATCCCTGGCTTCCGAGGCAGGCAAGGCCCAGGGAAGAGGTGCTGTGAGGGAGCCCATTTCTCATATTGGCCGTGCGGGGGTCGCCCACACAGAGTCTGTGCCTCAAGGTGCCACCCTGAGCAGGTGCCAAGCTGGAGGCTGGGGTGCGTCAGTCCCCTTACCCAGTTGCCCTCTGCCGTTTCTCATCAAATGTCTTTGTGGATGTGTGGGTGGGTGTGTGGGTGTGAGGGAGGGAGGGAGGGAGGGAGGGAGGGAGGGAGGGAGAAGGGGAGCAGAGAGGAAACACTTTCAAACAGCGTTGCCTGCTATTCTTGTTATTCCCCTCCATCGTTTCTCTTTCTCTCTCTCTCTCTCTCATTCTCTCTCTCACACAGAGAGACATTTGATCGCTTGAAAGAGACAGGCTGAGCTTTGCTTCTATCATAAGCATGCGCTTCCCACAATCTTCCACAGTTGCCTGCCCTTTTCTAAAGCAGCAGCAGCTGGGGATGCGGGGGGAGCCAATTCTGATGGACGGCATGGCTTTCTGCCTCATCATAGCATCAGTCTAAGCAACACCCAAGTTCCAGGCCTGGTGGAGTGCCAACCGTGATCGCCGCCTGCTCCATAGCCACAAGGTGAGCTGTGGAACAGAGGAGCCCTCTGTTGCCTGGCGCCGTGAGCAGAGCTGAAGCTAGCAAGAGTGTGCGGGAAACATCTCCAGGCACCCGGAGAGACAAAACTCCCGGCCTTCACTGGATCAGCTGATCTGTGGGCCGTGGTTAAGAGGCCAGGCAGCCACGTAGTAACCGGGGAAGAAAAGGGCTGACTCCTTGCTGGCCACGCCCACCCCTTCACTAAGGCTTATTTTTGCGATAGGTCATATATTAGGCCCACCCAAAAAAAGCAGACTAGGGCTTATTTTTGGGGTAGGTCATTGGGGGGGGACAAGGTAACAGAAGAAAAACAAAGAGGAGAAGAAAGGAGATAGTGAAAGGCAAACAACACCTGGAAGGCCTCTTTATTTTGTTTCTGTAGCTACTGGCGTAATGGCTGCTTGTAAGTATTTAGTGATCCTTTTGAAGATTTTTAAGGCAAGGTGGGCTATAATTACCAAGAAACATCCTTGAACTGAACACTTGATTCTGTGGATTAAAGAGATTTGGGGAAATTTGGTGGGCCAATCTGGATTATTAATACTATTTGATAGAACATTTTGCAAGGCAAAAGAAGAAAGAAGAAAAATTAAACGAGACTTAAAAATTTGGATAATTTAGAGGGTGAGCTATAAATTTAGGGAACTTTGAGGAACAGTACTGAGACTGAGTAAACTTTACTAATACTGGTGTTTTTGGTGTTTCTGGACAAATGGGATATTGGAAGTTTGGGGGAATATTGAGTAACTTTCAGCCTATTAAATTACTACAAAATGTTTCAACAGGGAAAAACAAATAGTTTATAAAGAAATATTATTGTTGTTTCAATGTATTCAGGAAGATATGAAAAGCAATTATAGGGAGATCATGGAACTGATGCAGAATACAGATGTGAGACTAGAAAATCCCCAGCAAATGGTGAACAAAAAATGAACAGAAAATTCAGAAAACAGAGGAGGAACCAGAAGGAGCTGAGGAAAGAATAGAGGTGATAAATCAAATATGAGGCAAGTAGATAAAGATATGGAAGAGATAGCAATAATTCTTAAAACGGAACAGATAGATTACTCTTTAAGAGTTTAAAATTTAGAAGAAAAGAAAGAGAAAGATCTCCCAAAAGTGATGAAAGAATTAGATGGATGCTCTAGAGAGCCATCAGCAAAAGATAGGTATTGAAGCAGATGAAATACTTAAGACTAGGGGACTTCCGGTTGGTGACCCGCAGCGACATGGCGTTGAGTGAGTGACTGCTGCTCCTCAATACCATCAGTCACCGTGTTTTGGGGAACCCCTCGGGGGCGCGGAGCCTGGAGAGCCCCATGGATGAGAGAGCGAGCCGGGTGAGCGTGAAAGCGGAGTGAAAACGCTGATCGCAAGACCGGGCAGCTCTGTCAACCCAGCACACGTGAGTCGGCCAAATTAATGGCCAACGCGAAGCTGCGGTAACCAGCAACTAGATTGGAAGCAAGGGGGATCGGATGCTGCAGTGTTGACAGATACACACCCTTCCTGCGTAGGTGAAAGAGGACATCAGGAAGAGGGGTCAGTGAAGTCGGGTGGAAGAGTCTCACAGAGGGGAAAAGCGGCGATTGAAAGTTCGTGAGCAGTTTGACAGAGAGAGAGCCCGACAAGCCGGCACTGAAAAGAGAAAGATCAGTATCGAAAGCATGCGCGCAAAGAGAGGATTGGTGAGAAGATATAAGAACAGTATTCCTTTCTTTTCTGCTGTGTATAAAAGTAGATTCATCGGAGGTTGAAACTGGGTGGATCGAGCTTGACTTTTCTAACGAACAGGAAGTTCAGCCATTAGAGTGACTGGTCTGAGGAATAAACTGAATAGCTGGAACGTCAGTCTTGTGGACAGTCTAGCAGCAAGAAATACGATAGAGTGCTGAACTTTGATGAATGGACTTAAGCCCGTAGAAGAACAGAGACTGAGCAAAAAAGAACAGTGTATATCCCAAAAAGGAGGGAAAAAACAACAACATTGGAACTTCCAGATACTTCTTTCCTCAATATCCTGATTGTCTAAATTATAATTATCAGTAAGAATTGTTAATCTCCCTATAAATCAATTTCTCTGGTTTAGATATATACAATATATATTTTTAAGCTATAGTATTTTAAATTTTTCTAGACTCATTTAGCTGTTTATAACTGTATTTATAGTCAAGTATTTAAAATTGCATGACTTCCTATTTACAGTATTTATAGTATTTAAAAGTATTTACAGCATTCAGTTAAATTAATTGATATATTGATTGTTGATTGTTGATTAATTGATATATTGACTGTTTAGAATTGAACTATCTAACTAATAATCGTTAAGCCAATCTAATACATATTAACTATACATTGAGTATAAGGTATTGCTGGGAAGAGATTTAGATCTCTAAACTGATATTGATATTGATTGTCTATTAGAAATTATTTTCACCTAAAGATCTAGAAGAAATAATTAGGCATAGAAATATATATTTAAAAAAAATTAAGGAAAGACAACAGAAGCGCCAACTGGCGAATGAGAATTTGGAGTAATATTGAAAGAATAATTAGAGAGCAAAAAATAATTTTGAAATAAATGACAAGCATGTCATCAACAGTGGTGAAAACTGGAAAAAAGACTCCCTCTAATCCCACTATAACAATGACCTCTCCGGCTACACAGAAATCAACAGAAGGTTTGGCAAAAACGGAAAAATTTACGGCCACATCGACAATGCAAACCCTGCAAGCATCATTAACTTCGATTCAAGAAACGATGATGGCAATGCAGGAAAAAATGTCCAACAACCATGTCGAATTAAAATCAGATATACACGCATTGGACCAGAAAATGAATGAAATCCAAACCTCAATATTTAATAATGAACAATGAATTCAAAAAGCCGAAATAAGAATCGACCAAACCAAAAAGAAATTAGATACTGTGGATCAAACATTGACAAGTCAAAATAAAGAGTTAGAGGATTCGATAACCCAATTAGAGATGGACCGGGCATCCTTCTATTTGCGTTTTCAAAATGTTGTTGAGAATAAAGAGGAAGACCTAGGTGAGAAGATGGCGGAGCTGATAGCAGGAGATAATTAGAGAGTTGGACGACGTATATAGGGTCCAGACAAATTATGCAAGAAGAAACAAGCTCCCTAGGGAAGTGCATGTCCGCTTTGCAAGGAAGAAAGTAAAAGACATTCTATACAACATGACAAGAGAGGAACAGATAACATATAGAGGAAAAGAAATAATAATCCTAAAACAGATACCAAGAAGAGTTCGGGAGATGAGAAAGGAATATAGATTTTTAGCCGTACAGTTGAATAAAAGAAATATACTATTTAGGTGGCTCCTCCCAGAAGGGATGCTAATAATCTGGCAAGGAAGAAAAATAAAAATAGAAAGCCTGAGTATAGCACAAGACTTCCTGGACCAGTTGAGAGGTGTGGAAGAAGAGCAGGGTAGCAAAGAAGAACTAGAGACAGCAGCAGTGGAGGAGGAAGCCTTACACCAACAAAACACGAAGGAAGCAATTGCAGAGGAGAAGAAGACAAAAGAAGAAGAAAAAGGGAAAAAAGTAAGACCAGTAAGAGCCGTACGAACAAATAAAAACTAATAACCAGACAAGGACATAGAGATGAATGATTTGAAATTAATATCTGTAAATGTCAATGGCTTAAATGACTACAAAAAGAGAAAACGAATATATATATATATATTTTAATTTGATTTATATGCCGCCCTTCTCCAAAGACTCAGGCGGCTTACAATGTGCTCAGCAATAGCCTTCATCCTTTTGTATATTTATACAAAGTCAGCTTATTGCCCCACAAACTGGGTCCTCATTTCACCTACCTTAGAAAGGATGGAAGGCTGAGTCAACCTTGAGCCTTGGCGAGATTCGAACCCTGCAGTAATTGCAGACAGCTGGTCTTAATAACCAGCTTAATAACAGGGTGCCTTAAACCCCTGTACTACCAAGGCTCTGTTATTAACAAAACTAGGTAAACAAAATGTTGATATAATGCGTCTACAAGAGGTGCACATAAAAAAAGAAGAGGGTAAATGTTTAGAATATAAAAAAATTGGTCAAACATTTGTTTCGTTGGCAGAGAAAAAGAAGAGGGGGTGGTAATTTATGTAAAGAAAGGAATTGAAGCAGAGCAAAAGTTTAAAGATACAAAGGGCAGAATTCTTATGATTGAAATTAAGAGAGGGAACTCCAAGGTATTATTAGTGGGCATATATGCTCCAAACAAAAAACAGGGAGAATTTTTTAAGAAACTTCATGAACAAATAGTAAAAATGGCGTATAATGAAATCTGTATAATAGGGGATTTTAATGGCATTGTCGATTTGGAGAAGGATCACAAGAGTAATAAAGCAAAAAAAAAAATAAAAGGACAAATTTACCGAGAGCTTTTTTTGATTTAGTCGATGAATTAGACCTAATTGATATTTGACGTACCCTGCACCCAAATGATAGGCAATACACTTTCTTTTCAAATGCACAAAAGTCGTGGTCTAGAATAGACATGGTATGGGTCAGCAGGAATCTGGGGTTAGAAATTGGAACGGCTGTAATTAACCTGAATGATTGGGCAGACCACAACCCCATAGAAATTAGATGGAAGTCTGTACAGAGGAAGTACCAACGGAGGTGGAGGTTTAATGCTAAATTACTGGGCGACAGAGAATATATACAAAAACTCAAAGAAGAAGTGAACTTCTTTTTCAAGGAAAACGAAAACAAGGGCACGCCCCGCGCAATAGTATGGGACACAATGAAGGCCTACTTGAGAGGAGTTGTGATCTCATATAGCATACATAAAAATAAGGAAAAAAGGAAGACCCTGGAAGACTATCTAAATCATTTAGGAGAATCAGAAAGAAAACTTCAAGACAATCCGGAAGATGAAACAGCCAAAGAAAGTTGGATGATGTGGAAGCACAAAGTAAATATCATTGAGCAAGAGGAGCTAGCGCAAAAAATGAAAAGAACGAAACAATATCTCTTTGAGAATACTAACAAATTGGGCAGGTGGTTGGCCTATAAATTAAAAAAGGAAAATGAAAAGGGGACAATTCACATTTTAGAAGACTCTAAGGGCAAGCTATTGACTAAAGAAGAAGAAAAATTGGAAAGAGCTAGAGAATATTATGAAACTCTATACAAAGAAGAGGAGGTACCAGAAGGCAAAATAGAGCAATATTTGACAAATGCAGAGCTCCCACAAATAACAGAAGAAGAGAGAGAAATGCTTAATAGGAAGATTACAATTGAAGAACTAAAAACAGCCCTCTCCAAATTGAAAAACAATAAAGCGCCAGGTCCCGATGGATTCCCAAGGGAAATATATAAAAAATTAGAAGAAATATTGCAACCAAAATTGGTAGAAATTTTTAATGATGCATTGATAGGCTATAAAATCCCAGAGTCGTGGAAGGAAACGCATGTCACACTTGTGCCGAAAGAAGGTGCCAACCTAAAACAAATTCAGAATTATAGACCAATTTCGCTCCTAAATACTGATTATAATCTATTCATGGGCATAATGGCAGAAAGAATGAAAAAGATACTAAATAATTGGATATATAAGGATCAGAACGGATTCCTCCCGGAGAGGCAAATTAGAGACAATTTGAGAATTGTGCTAGACACCCTAGAGTACTATGAAGAACACCCCAAAAAACAGATGGCCTTAATCTTTGTTGATGCCCAAAAGGCATTCGACAATTTAAATTGGAAATTTATGACCAAACAAATTGAGATAATGAAATTCGGAACAAATTTTGAAATGATGATCAAATCTATCTATGACAATCAAAAGGCGAGTATTTTGGTGAATGGAGATAGGACCAAAACATTTCAAATTAGCAAGGGGGTAAGGCAAGGCTGCCTCCTATCTCCACTATTGTTTATTTTGGCCCTAGAAGTTCTTTTACGGAAAATTAGAACAAATTAGGAAATAAAAGGTCTGAAGATTAGGAAAATCTACAAGACGCAAGCATTTGCAGACGATGTAGCCTTAATTGTTGAGGACCCCATAGAATCAGGACCAAAAGTGTTAGAGGAATTGGGCAAATACGGAGAAGTGGCAGGCTTTATACTGAACAAAACTAAAACCAAAGTACTGATTAAGAACACAACTGAGAGTCAGAAAAATGAGATAGAAGAAATATTAGGACTACAGGTTGCCAAAAAAATTAAATACCTAGGAATTTGGATTATATCAAGATGTTCGACCTTAAAAGAGGACAACTATACCCCCTTAATTAGAAAAATGAAACAAGACCTTGACAGATGGAAGAAAATAAGATTGTCACTTTTGGGCAAGATAGCCGCAATTAAGATGAATATTCTCCCCAATATATTATTTTTATTCCAAAACATACCGGTGAATTTAGATAAAAAGTTTTTTTCAGAATTAGATAAAATTATCAGAGAATTTATATGGGAGGGGAAGAAACCGAGGTTTTCTATTAAAATTTTAAGGGGCAAAAGAGATATAGGTGGATTTGGGCTCCCCGATTGGGAAATATATTACAGGGCAGCTAAGCTAGTCTGGATAAGAAATTGGATCACCCTGGAAAACGAGAGGATTTGTAGAAGGCCACGATCTACAAAAAGGGTGGCATGCTCACATTTGGGAGGTAAAGAAGAAAAGGAAGACATATTTTCATAGACATAAAATTAAGAGACTCATTGATACAAACATGGACCCCGATTAGGCAAAGATATTACAAAAAAGTCCCAAGTTGGCTCTCAACGATGGAGGCCCTGATCTATCCCAATAGATGGGGAATGGAGAAAATGGGCAGGTACAAAGATATTTTAGATGAAGGAGGGAATCTTAAATCAAATGATACTTTAAGAGAGCAAGGCATAACTTTAGATTGGTGGACCTATTTACAAATAAAATCTAGATACCAGAAAGACAAAGAACAATTCGGCTTAGAATTTGGACCAAATGGATTGGATAAAGTCCTGATGGGAACAGGTAAAAAGATTTTGGCTAAACTATATAATTATTTATTAGATGATGATAAATCCGAGGATATAACAAAGAATCAAATAAATGCATGGGAGAAAAATATTGGACGAGATGTAAATTTTAGGGAATGGGAGGAGGCATGGAATAGGAACCTTAAATTGACTAGAGCGGCGACATACAAGGAAAACCATTACAAAATGCTCCATAGATGGTATTTAGCCCCGGCCAGACTAGCAAAGATATACCCTAATATACACCCCAATTGTTGGAAATGTGGCCACGGTCAAGGCACCTTCTTTCACATGTGGTGGACATGCCCGGAAGCAAAAGGATATTGGAGTAAGATTAGGAGATGGTTATACGAAATAATTGGCGAAGATATTGAATTAACACCAGAGATATTTCTCCTGGGAATAGTAAAGAAGCCATACGGAAAGGAAAAGATTCATTTAATGATTCATATAATTACAGGCTCCAGACTGGCATACGCACAGTATTGGAAAGAGAAAACCCAACCACCAGAAGAGCTTATAATTAGGAAAATACTGGAGTGCGCAGAGATGATTAAATTAACTTATGAATTAAACGATGATGAGAAGTCAGATTATTATATTGAGTGGGAAAGTTGGTATAAAGGATGCATGATAAAATGAAAGAAAGACCAAAAGGTGTGTTAAATAATGGTAAAAAGTAATTCGAAATTATCACCAGAATATTATTTCTGTATATAGTTAAAACACTGCACATCTGATGTTAATTGAAAATGTTAATATATTTATGTTTTTTTTAAAACTCAATAAAGTTTTCCAAAAAAAAAAAAGAAATACTTAAGACTAAATAAGCATGATGTAAGGAGATGCAAGATTCCAAGGGAGAAACATGAAAGATTTATCAAAAAGTCAGTAAGAGTGGAAATTTTAAAAAGGATAAGAGATGATAGATAGATATAGAATACTTCTTAATATGGTGGCTATTCTATTAAGAGTTAGGGAAAAAAAGAGGTAGAAAGTAGAAATTGAGTAAATAGTATTATGTATACTGATATATAATAGAATGTATACACAAATGTTAGAAGTTGAAAGATTATGATTATGTATATCTAAATAGTATCATTATTAATAGTATTGTGTATAAACTATATCGACCCAGACAATACACTGTTCACTAGGCACTTATGATGTTAAAGAAAAAACTATAAATAAAATTATATTTTAAAAAAACCTTTTAAACTTTTTCATAGTAGCCAAAGAATATTAATCATTTGAGGAAAAAATCCCCATACTGGAAAATTTACAATTATAATGCATGATATACTTAGAAATTAAAAGAAATGTAAGCTAAAGGTTTTCCCTGTCCAGTTCTATCTGATTCTAGGGGGTGGTGCTCATCTCCGCTCTGAGGGAGCTAGTATTGTCCGAAGACACTTCCATGGTCATGTGACCAGCATGACTACAGATTAAGGTGCACAGAACGCTATTATCTTCCCACCAAAATGGTATATATTTAACTACTCACATTTACATGCTTTCAAACTGCTAGATTGGCAGGAGCTGAGGCAAATAATGGGACCCTCCCCATCGTGCAGTGTTCAGGTCTCAAACTGGAGCTATCAGCTAGCATCTTTAACTGTTGAGCCATCATTTCCCCAAAATAAATATTTGTCTTATATGTTATTTCCAAATATAGATTTTAATGATATTTTTGTTAGTCCAGATATAATTAATATGTGATCCTTTAGTTATTTTTGAAATACATGTTCTGGAAGTTCCAATTGATACAGCCAACAATGAAAAAGTTTAAAAATATCTGAGAATTGTAGGTCTCCATTTGATACTAGACAATATTTTACTATGCTTTTCTTTGCTTTCTAAATATTTTTTAATTTATAGAACACTGATCGGGTTTTTATACATTTCCTAAAAATAACATTTTTCTATTTTTTGGCATTCCATATCATATTGATAACCCTAAATAATTACCAGGAATCCCCTTTACAGAAAATAAATAGCTTTACAAATATTTACCAAGCTATTTGCAATCAAAGCAGAGAGAGAAA
Source organism: Pantherophis guttatus (assembly GCF_059756535.1). NCBI lineage: Eukaryota > Metazoa > Chordata > Lepidosauria > Squamata > Colubridae > Pantherophis > Pantherophis guttatus. Next base: position 76,925,255 of record NC_142066.1, read on the forward strand.
AATATATAAAATTAGAATGATCACAATGTCTGATCATGACAAATAAATTCAATTTCTTAGATATATCTTTCTTTTTAAAAGCAACCTGATGAGATTTTTATATATAAAACAAACTCTCATTGTCTTTGTTCTGTAAATGGAATACTGAGATGTATGGGATACTTAAGAATGAATTTTGGGGTATCTCAATTGTATTTGCATAAATGGCCACCATGATAGGTCCACATCTTGATTTTTGTAACTGTTGTTTAGTTTTAAGTTTCCCTTCTGCCTTCAAAATGTCTTTATATGTTAAGATTTTTTCCAAATTCACTACATTTGGATGTGTAAATGCTTCCATAGTTGAGTGCCAAACAGGTAATTTTATATACATTTTTGTTTTCACCTTTTCCCATACTAAATGTAGAGCATTTCTTATATGTCATCTTTGAAAGTATTCATGAGCCTTATTTTTGTCATACTATAAGAAAGCATGCCATCCTAATTATGTCCTTTCAGCAACAGTAGTCTTCTGTGTTTGAGAGTTATCCATTCTCTCAGCCATGTTAAAACAAAAGCTTGGTAGTAGAGCTCCCAATCTGGTAATCCAAAATCCTCATTGTTTTTTAATTCTTGCAACATTTTCAGTCTTATTTTTGCTTTATTCCCTTGCCAAACAAATTTCTTTTTCCAGCAAGCCGGATTTACATTCGGATACATTTTTGCTAACCTTGCGGGTGCCAGATACCATCGGTACCACATCTTATAGTGATTTTCTTTATAAACTACTGATTTTGTCATGCTATAGTTGTTTTCCCATGCTGTTTCCCAATCTTCCAGCTGTATGCTGTGCCCAATGTTCCTCGTCCACACTATCATCTGCCCTTTACCAATTCTTCTGCCAAATCGTATTCAAGTAAATATTTATAGATTTTCAAAATTAATTTCCCTTCTTTAGATTCTAATAGTTTGTCCAATCGATTTTGTTTTAAGTCTATTCTTCCCTCCTCTTGGTCCTTTCTGTATCTTACCTTACTGGTCCTTACTGTATCTGAATAGAGTATACACTCTATTCAAATAGGCACAAATCATGGTCAAAAACTGATATGATATGGATGTCATTGGAATTGAGAAAACACGTGCAAGAAATAGAGATTAGAACTAATGTTTGGGCCAACCATAATCCAATAAAATAAGTTAGAAGGGCCAAAAAAAAAAAAAAAGGTTGAGGTAGGCATTGAATCAGTCTATACTTAAAGATAAAGAATTTATACAAACAACAGTCAAAGAAATGGAATTCTTCTTTAAGGAAAACAAAAAAAGAGACTTCGCTGCAAAACCTATGGGACACAGCCAAAGCATATATTAGGGGACTAGCCATAACATACCTAGCAAGAAAAAATAGGGGAGGGGGGGAAGACAACAACATAAGACATTAAAACATAAACATAAAAACATAAAAAACTGGAATTAGAATTACAAAGAGAACCGCAGAAGGGAAACTTAAAGATCCAAATGGAAATAATAAAACATAAACTAAATCTAATAGAAAAATAAGAATTGGCACAACTAATCTTCTGAACCAGCTTTATTTCAACTATTGCCCCTGACTAGTGGACAAATGGACAGCTTGGTATGGGCCCTGAGGGAGTCCGGGTCACCACTGCCATTCCGACCTGAGGGGACAGTTTCCTGACTTTTCTTTAGAACTTACTATATCTGCCCAAGCATCGTGAGAGGATGCCTGGAAGGAACACCCCCTGGATATGCAGAAATGACATAAGACTCTCTCCACTGTTGTGGGAGGACAGTGGAGTCCAGCTTCCCACATCTTTAAGTTTGCTGCCTTCTGTCCTCAGGACTTTTAGATGCTATGAACCCTGCCAGAGGTCATCCTCACCTCTTCCGTTTGTGAATGTACTCCACCGCTGAACTTCTTGCGCTGCGAGACTCCCCCCTCTCGCAGGCCTGGCCCTCCACGTTATCGAGAGCCTACCTCGATGATGGGTTTTGGAACCCAGAGAGGTGGCATGCCGCAAAGAGGGAGTTGAGGGGTTTTTTATCTAAATTTTTAGTTAATCTTTTAAGAGGTTCCGGGAGGGGGGAGGGTTGGATTAGAAATCAGGTTGTGGGTATAGGGGAAAACCCACTAAAGGGAGGGTCGGGTGTGGCTATGAAGCGCGGTGGGGGAGGTGGGGGGCCCGGGGTTGAGGGGGGGGTCAGAGCTTATCCAGATAGTATTTTTAACATCAATTCTGTGAGTGGAAGGGGCAGATACGGCGGAAACAGTGGGCCATATCGTGTTAGGGCAGCGCGCGTTCGCTGTTTACGAGCGGTAGCACACTCCGGCTCCCAAGGGCTCCACCCGTTCCCCAGGTTGCCCAGTTCCTCAGGGCCCAGGCCTTCGGCTGATGCTGTGCAATGCCAGGTCTGTAGTAAATAAGGCCCCCCTGATCTTGTGTAGGAGGGGGGAGCAGACCTGGCAGGTATTACGGAGACCTGGTTGGGCCCAGAGGGGGGTCCCCCTCGTAGAAATGTGCCCACCAGGTTTCCATGCATTTCATCAGCCGAGGCCACAGGGGAGGGGCAAGGGGGTAGCGGTTATTATTAAAGAAGGTCTTAGGCCGAGGGAGGCCACTGTCCCTCAGACGGCCGGCTGTGAGTCCCTCCTTGTGAAGTGGGATCATGGGGTTCAGATGGGTGTGCTGATCACGTACCTGGCTCTCTGCCACGTGGCAGCAACCCTGCCTGAGCTACTTAACGTCATCGCCGCGGTGGCGGTTGATACCCCTAGACTTATGGTCATGGGGGATTTCAACCTGCCATCCGTGGGTGAGACGTCTGAGGTGACTCAGGAGTTCATGGCTTCCATGACAGCTATGGACCTGACCCAGCTAATTCATGGCCCTACCCACACGGGGGGAAACACGCTGGACTTAGTTTTTGTCTCTGGACAGTGGTTGAATGATCTTGAAACAGGGGATATAGTCACCGAGCCCTTGTCATGGTCAGATCACTCACTCCTTCACTTTGACCTTCAAACCGCTGCACCCTGCCACAGGGAGGCAGAGCCGGTAAGATGGTTCCGCCCCAGGCGCCTGATGGAACCTGACAGGTTCCAGATGGAGCTTGGGCCATTTCCTGAGGCTCTGGCACACGCCTCGACTGGAGAACTAGTGGCCGCCTGGGATAGGTCAGCCACTGGAGCTCTGGATCGGGTCGTGCCTTTGCGGCCTCTGACCCGGTGCCGATCTCACCTGGCTCCCTGGTTCAATGAGGAGCTGAGGGAGATGAAGTGCGGGAAAAGACGCCTAGAGAGCAGTTGGAGGGCCAGCCTTTCCGAATCCAACTGGACACTAGTAAGATCTCATATTAGGAATTACCTAGTGGCGATAAAAGCAGCGAAATGTAATTATTTTGCTGCTCTTATTGCGTCATCAGATAATCGCCCGGCCACCCTGTTTAGGGTGACCCGCTCCTTACTCCACCAGGGAGCACGGGAGGACCCCTTGGAGGGTAGAGCCGAGGATTTTGTACAGTATCTGCATGACAAAATCACTCAGATTCGGGAAGATCTGGACTCTGACTGGGTAGGTTCAGGGGGGACAACTGGGGCAGGTCTTGAGAATGTTATCTGGGATGAGTTTGATCCTGTGACTCCTGATGATGTGGACAGGATTCTGGGGAGACTGAATGCGACCACATGTTTGTTGGACCCATGTCCCTCCTGGTTAGTGCTGGCTTCCCGGGAGGTGATGCGAGGCTGGCTCCAGGGGATTATAAATGCTTCATTGGGTGAGGGTGACTTCCCCACCGCCTTGAAAGAGGCGGTGGTGAGGCCTCTCCTCAAGAAGCCTTCCCTGGATCCGGTAGTGTTGTCGAATTATCATCCGGTCTACAATCTTCCCTTTATTGTGAAGGTTGTTGAGAGTATGGTTGCACGACAGTTCCCCCAGCACCTGGATGAAACGGCGTATCTGGATCCATTCCAGTCGGGCTTCAGGCCTGGGTACAGCACGGAAACGGCATTGGTCACGTTCGTGGATGATCTCTGGAGGGCTCGGGACAGAGGTTGCTCCTCTGTCCTGGTCCTATTAGATCTCTCAGCGGCTTTTGATACCATCGACCATGGTATCATGCTGCACCGGTTGGAAGAGTTGGGGGTAGGAGGCACCGTGTTGCGATGGTTCTCCTCCTTTCTCTCTGACCGGTCGCAGTCTATGTTGGCAGGGGGGCAAAGGTCAACCTTGAGGCGCCTTATATGTGGGGTGCCACAAGGGTCGGTCCTCTCGCCCCTTCTGTTCAACATTTATGTAAAGCCGCTGGGTGAGATCATCCGTGATTTCGGGGTGAAGTACCATCAGTACACTGATGATACTCAGCTGTACATCTCCACCCCGGACCACCCCAGTGATGCTCTTGAAGTGATGTCCCGGTGCCTGGAGGCAGTGCGGATCTGGTTGGGAAGGAACAGGCTCAGGCTCAACCCATCCAAGACCGAGTGGCTGTGGTTTCTGACGTCCCGATATAGTCAGTTGACGCCATCGCTGACTATCGGGGGCGAATCGCTGGCCCCCACGGAGAGGGCGCGCAACTTGGGCGTCCTCCTGGATTCACGGTTGTCTTTAGAAGAGCACCTGACGGCTGTGACCGGAAGGATTTTCCATCAGGTTCGCCTGATTCGCCAGTTGCGTCCCTTTCTGGACCCTTAAACACGGTCACTCATGCCCTCGTCACTTCCCGCCTGGACTACTGCAATGCTCTCTATGGGGCTTCCCTTGAGGAGCACCCGGAGGCTCCAACTGGCGCAGAGTGCGGCTGCACGGGTGGTTATGGGAGCGACATGGTGCTCCCATGTAACATCTCTCCTGCGCAAGCTGCCCTGGCTCCTGGTGGTCTTCCGGGTGCGCTTCAAGGTTTTGGTTACCACCTTTAGAGCGCTCCATGGCTTAGGGCCTGGTTATTTACGGGACCGCCTGATGCCACAAACAGCCTCCCACCGGCCAGTACGCTCTCACAGAGAGGGACTCCTCCGGGTGCCATCGGCCAATGTCGGCTGGCGGCCCCCAGGGGCAGAGCCTTCTCTGTGGGGGCACCTACTATCTGGAACGAGCTCCCCCCGGAGATATGGAGGATCCCGGATCTACGCACCTTCCGCCGCGCTCTTAAAACCTTTTTATTTCATCAGGCTGGTCTGGCCTAACCTTTCCCATTCTTTTTTAATGTAAATTTTAATTCGTTCTTAACCTGGGGTTTTAAATTTGTCTTGGGCTAAATTGATTTAATTTGATTTTACTTTTGTTCTTAATTTTTGTATTTTACGTGTTTTATTCTGTGCCTGTTCACCGCCCTGAGTCCTTCGGGAGTAGGACGGTATACAAATTAAATTAAATGAAAATGAAATGAAATAATCAAAAGAGCAAAACAATTTTTTTTTGAAAGTGCCAATAAACCAGGAAGACGGTTAGCATATAAATTGAAAAAGGAGAAGAAACTGATGAGCAAACTACAAGATGAGCAACAAACTTTACAGTACCAAAATAAGTCTATAAAGAAAATAATTTAGGAGTTCTCTGGGAAATTATATGATCAAGAAAAAATCTGTGGAAAAGATAAAGCAATACTTAGAGAAGGCTAAACTACCAAAAATGGCTGAAAATGTGAGAGCAATGATAAATGAAAGAATAACGATGATGGATTTAACAGATGAAATAAATAGACAAAAAAATAATAAAACACCAGGACCAGATGGATTACCTGCAGAAGTGTATAAATATTTTCAGGATATATTGAATATGTCAATGCTTGGGGTTTATAATGTATTGGAAACTAAGATGCCAAACTCGTGGATAGAAGCCACTATTATTTTAATACCGAAAGACTCAGATTTAACACAGATAAAGAATTATAGGCCTATATCTCTATTAAATTATGATTTTAAGATTATAAAATATTTGCATCAATAATAGCAGAAAGATTAAAAAGATTTTTGAAAGAATTTAGCCACCCTGACCAAAATGGATTTTTATCTAAGACAAATTAAGAACAATGTAAGAGTTATCTTAGATATGCTGGAATATTATGATATATACTCTGACAAATAAAATAGTGTTAGATGTGCAGAAAGCATTTAACAATGTAAATTGGCAATTCATGGTTCAACAGCTAGAGTGTATGGAATATGGTGAGAAGTTTATGAATATGATTAAGACTATATATTTCAAAAAATGGCAAAAGTAATAGTGAATGGGGACTCGAGAGCAAACTTTAACATAAAAAAAAGGCACAATCACATACTAGGTTCGTACTACCATATTTGGTGGACATGACCAAAGGCAAAAAAAACTGGATGAAAATACATACATGGTTAGAGAAAATGATAAAGCAACATATAGATTTAAAGCCAGAAATATTTTTGTTAGGTATATTACCAGAAAAATATAACAGAGGGGTTGTACATTTAATACTACATGTGTTGTATTTGCACAATATTTGAAAAATGAGGAAATTCCTACAGATGAAAACATAATTAGAAAAATATTAGACTGTGCGGAAATGGATAGGTTAATATTAAAGATAAAGGATAAAAAAGATACAGAATATTTTTAATATGGGATTTGTTTTACCAATGCTTAGACAATAGAGGTAGAAATTAGAACACCACTATATACAAGTAAATATTGTTACTATTAATGATATTATGTATAAGTAAATTGACCCAGACAATAAACTGCCTATTAAGCACTAATCTATGTTAAAGAAAAATGCACAAATATTTTTTTAAAAATGTCATAAAAATGAGTCCAATTCATGTTACAACAATTTTGACTTACAACCCTAATGGGCTGTACCTAAAGTACTATACCTTTATTTAGAAGTGTATTGTTTTTACTGTCTCATGTTCTTATTCACTGATAATTTTATTTTTTTTCTGTTAGAAATAGGTAGTGAATATACTGTATGCTGTCATAAATTAATTTCAAACTGGCTAACAAATATAGTTTGCTCTGTATATGGAGAAAATTCAGGAATCAAATGATTCTAGGAACAAGTTGGCAATAATTCTTATGGCTAAGAAAACATTCTTTCTTAGTATCAAAATTTTACAAATTGCTGATAATCTGAAAGCAATTCAATAATTACAACTTCTCATGTAATTGAAAGAATCTGAGGTCATTTGTACTTATATATTTACTATGTTCTTTCTGCTGATTTTTATTTTCTAACTTTATTAATTCTGCTCATTAGTACATGCTTTATGATATGTACGAGTGAAGTTTTCAATTTTAACAGGCTATTTTATTTTACTTACAGAAACATACCTCAGGCCCTGTGATATGCAAGAGTCCGGAAACAGCAGCTGCAACTGAGTCATAACCTGCTTGTTGAAATTTTGGACCAGTCTGACCATAGCCTTAAAAAATGGGGGGAGGGGGGGAGGAAATGAGAGAATGTAAACATACTAGCAGTGAACTCTTGCCTCAACTAAATAGAAGCATAATGCTACTCAATTACAAATATTCAGAACTGCAGGTAATTTATATGACTCTTCTGGGCTAGGAAGAGTCCTAGAATCATCCCACAAGATCCTCCATACAGCAATGGTCTGCAAGTAGCTTCAGGAGCTATGCTTTGAAACAGCTGGTGAGCCAACAGCTTGGTGGCAGGGCTGCAATCACTTCATCATTAGAAAAATAGCCGCTTTGGAATTTATTTCTCAAACACACAATTTGTGCCTTTCATTTCTTAATCGATTTATGAGACTATTATCTTTACTAGCTAAAAGTTTGAAGTCCTTCTTTCATCAAAGCCTGTTACTTTTTTTGAACCTCTATGCCATTTTTTAGATTTATTTATTGTTAAAGGAAAAGGAAAAAGATTACTAGAAGTGTGGAGTATTTTTTTTCTTAATTTTGATGGAGAAGTGTAAGGATAGAAAGTAATGATTTGATTTCATTATCTCTACAATGTGTAGCTCTGTGGATAGTTGAAATGCTCTGATTTTTATGAACTCTGGCAAGAAAAACAATAAATAAATAATTACATTAAATACATATATTGACCACTAGAGGGAGCTATGAAGCTGCTTAAACCTAGCTTGAGTTTATTATTAGGGAAGCCTTTGAAGTCTCTATAAAATAAAATAACTGATTTTGTAAACCAAATTGGTACTAAAGATATAGATGGTAGAGATGGTATAAAAGGCAAAAGGTGCAATTAGAGAAAAGACAAAAAGGACAACTATAAAAAGTGGAAAGAGGAGCACATAACTAAGGCAGAATATCAGCAAATAGCCCGAGCCTGCAAAGATGAAGTAAGGAAAGTTAAAGCTCAAAATGAATGAAGGCTTGCGACAAAAGTAAAATATAACAAAACAAAACAAAACGCTTTTTTCAACATGTTAAAAACAATAAAAAAGTCAGGGAAACAACTGGTCCATTAGTGGGATAAAGTGACAAAAAGGGAATAACCAGAACTGCTTTACTCGGTTTTTGCATCCATCTGTACACAAAAGGAAAAAACAGTCCAACCTATCAAAAACAGTACAATAAAAAATAGATTAGGAATACAAGTTAAAATAGGGAAGAGAATGGTAAGTGAGCACCTGCCCATCTTAGACAAGTACTAATCATCAGGACCAGATGGATTACACCTCAAGGTTCTGCCACAACTGGCAGACGTAATCTCAGAACCACTGAACCAGTGAGATTCAACTGGTTCGCACCACTTCAGCCGAACCAGTTGTTAATTTGCTGGCTGGCCCCGCCCCTCACTCCTTACCTCGCCCCGCCCACCTTGACCGATGCCTACAGTCATGCCTGTGGCATAGCTGCTGCTGCTCTCTGGTTCCCTTACTTGCCTTGATCACGGCCCCCACAGCCCAGCTGATCTCTGCCTAGTGAGTCTTCCTCCCTTAGCTGCCTCCCACACAGCACAGCCCACTTGCCTGCCTTGCCGCAGCCTACCTGATCTCTGCATGGGCACCTGGGAGTGTGGCTGACACTTGGCTTCCAACGCCAGAGAGGACAGGCAAGGGAAGTGGCCGGGCTGCTGCTGCCTTTCATTGGGGCGCGTGGAGCAAGATGGAGCTCCTGTTGCCACCTCTTCTCCTCCCCCCCGCACCAGGCATGGCAGGGCTTCCTGCCCCTCACTTTCATTGTAATTTGGGAGTGTGGCAGTTGGAGAAAGGTGGAGTGGGGGAGGAAGGGTATTCCAGACTCCCAGGCCTACTGGCTTCTTCTCGGCAGCTCTTGCTCTGCCTTTTGGTATCAGCTGTCAAAGACGAGGTTTTTGTGGGCAGAAGAGTTTACCTTCCCCCGAACATTTTTTTGCCTACCTGATTTCCAGCTTCATTGTATTTCTCGCATTTCTCACCATCGTGTGCAGGGAAACAAAACTTTGTGGGACTAAAAATAAAGTGGAATCAATCAATTTCAACTTCTCACGAAACAAAAAAATCTCACGAAGTTGGAATCGATTGAATTTTTTTTTTAGCCCCACAAACCAATGTTTTCCTGCACACAATAGAAAAAAATACAACAGACCTGGAAATCAGGTAAGCAAAGCAATGCTTGGCTAAAGCAAGGGCATCTGGCTGGTAGTGGGTGGAACAAGCAGTGGAATCGCAGTGAAAAAAAACCGAAGCCATGCTTTATAGCCAGGACCACCCCCACCCCCCACTAAACAAACAGCAGCTGTGATGGCTCTGTTGCGCCACACCTCCTCCTGCCGGGAAGATCCTGGAGCACTGGGACATTACCAGAGGACTGGAAAAGAGCTGATGTAGTTCTCATCTTCAAAAAAAATGGAAGAGAATAGATCCAGGAAACTACAGACCTATCAGCCTGACCTGAATACCTGGGAAAATTTTGGAAAAGATAATAAAATAATGAATTTAGTGAACACGTAGAGGTCATAATCAAAAAGCCAACATGAGTTTGTCAAAAAAGATCATGCCAGACAAATCTTATTGCATTCTTTGACAAAGTGACAAAATTAGTGAACCAGAGAAATGCTGTTAATATAATTTACTTGGACTTCAGTAAGGCATTTGATAAAGTAGACTACAACCTACTACTAGATAAAGTAGAAAAATGTGGGTTAGACAGCATCACCACCAGATGGATACATAAATGGCTGACCAACCACAATGATCAACGTGTGGTCCTCAATGGAACTGCATCTACATGGAGGGATGTATGCAGTGGGGCACCCCAAGGCTCTGTTTTAAGCCCAGTACTCTTCAATATCTTCATCAATGATTTGGACGAGCAGATAGATGGCTAAGTCATCAAATCTGCAGGCAACACCAAACTGGCAGGAATAGCCAACACTCCAGAAGATGGGTTTAAGATCTTGACAGACTTGAACATTGGGCACTATCTAGCAAAATGAAATTAAATGGTGAAAAAAGTAAGGTTCTACATTTAGGCAAGAAAAACAAAATGCACAGGTACAGTAGGTGGTACCTCGCTCAATAGTAGTAACTGCAAGAGGGATCTTGGAGTCTCAGTGGACAATCATTTAAATATGAGCCAGCAGTAGGCTGCAGCTGCCAAAAAAGCCAATACAGTTCTAGGCTGCATTAACAGAGGGACAGAATCAAGATCATGTGAAATATTAAATACCACTTCATAATGACTTGGCAAGGCCACACTTGGAATACTGCATCCAGTTTTGGTTGCCACGATGTAAAGATGTTGAGACTCTAGAAAGAGTGCAAAGAAGAGCAACAAAGATGATTAGGGGACTGGAGGCTAAAACATATAAAGAATGGTTGCTTGAATTGAGTATGTCTAGTTTAATGAAAAGAAGGACTAGTTGTAACATGATAGCAGTGTTCCAATATCTCAGGGAATGCCACAAAGAAGAAGGAGTCAAGCTATTCTCCAAAGCACCTGAGGGCAAAGCAAGAAGCAACGGATGAAAACTAATCAAGGAGAGAAGCAACCTAAAACTAAAAAGAAATTTCCTGACAATTAGAATGGTTAATCAGTGGAACAACTTGCCTGCAGAAGTTGTAAATGCTCCAACACTGGAAGTTTTTAAGAAGAGATTGGACAACCATTTGTTTGAAATGGTTTAGGGTTTCCTGTCTAAACAGGGAGGTGGACTAGAAGATCTCCAAGGTCCCCAACTCTGTTATTCTAATTATTTATTCTAATTATTTATTCTAATTATGTGTAGAAAATTATCAACCCACTCAGACAACTTTACAAATATCTGGCAAACAACTCAATGGCAAATTTGCAATAAAAACTGACACCAACTTCTATTATGAAGGTAGTTTGAATATAACCCTCTTAGTACAACTGAAACAAGAGTTTCAAGTAAATTCACAACTCTTAAGATGTCAAGTTTGGGACTTTTTCTTCATGACACTAACAAGGCTGAAAATTCTTTGAGAAAAAGAGATCTGATTGGTATCTCAGAAAAGGTTTTATTCTACATGGAAGAACTCCAAGTTAATCTATAATTTTTAATAAAACAACTTTAGGACATTTTTTCATGGATATTGACAAGCTTGAGAATTTCTTAAGGAAAAGGGAAAGACATTCCTGAGAACAAAAAGATTTTATGTCGATAAGATAGACGGGGTGCCTTAATTTTAATGAACTAATCAGAGTTACAAGTTTGATCTATGTATTCAAAGAAAGCCTTAATATAGTTTTATGTTTATAAAATGGGTTTGTAAACGTTTGTTTCCAGTTTTTTTATCTAATGATACATTAATTCCCAAAGTTTGTAAAATATTATTGAAATCCAATTTGAAAATATGGTTATGACTTTTAAAGGGAAGAAAAAGATTTTATTCCATAAGTATAAATTGGAGAGAGAGATTTAGATTTAATAAGCTAATTGTAGTTAGTTGGATTTTTAATTGTGTGATATATATAACTAAAAGAAAGTTTTAATATAGTTTTGGGTTTTAGGTTTTGGATTTGTAAAGTGGGTTGGAAAATGAAAGGGTTTTTTTTTTTCTTTATACATAATACTTGACTAATTTTTAAAGTTTGTAAAGTATTATTGAAAGTAAATTTTAGAGTATATATGTTAAGAGGAAGTTAAAAAAATATGTATTAGGACTTATTTATTTTAGAAATGTTTTTAAAGAAAATGTTAACATTTTAAAATTTTAAAAAAGTGTTTTTCCTCTTTGGGGTTAAAAAAATTGAAAATTTTTTTTAATACAAATTATGATAATCTATAAAGATCAATGAGTAAACAGAAATACATATTATTTCCCACAGAAAGGAAAAGTAGAGATTGTTAAATCAATTCCTTTATCCAAAGAGAATATATTTAATTTTTTACTATTTGGAAATTGCTTCTGGACTTTGTGCTTGTGATAGAAAAAAATGAAACTTTTGTTTTTGATATCTTAATAAGATCATGGGGAAATTTATATGGCAAAGGAAAAAAGTAAGAATAAGTTTAAGAATGTTGCAAGAAACGAGACTACGAGGGGGATTTGGTTTACCAAATTGGGAATTATATTATCAAGCAGCAGCATTGACACGGTTGAAAGAATGGATTGAATTAAGAAATACAAGGTTGTTAACACTGGAAGGGCATGATTTATAACTGGGATGGCATGCCTTTTTATGGCATGGTAGAAGCAAGACACATACATACTTTCATAGATATTATATAAGAAATGCATCGTTACTGGTATGGGAGAAGGTTAGAGATAATTTTTATGTGAAAATATCAACATGGTTATCAATAACAGAAGCTTTAATACACCCAAATGTCTTTAATTTTGGAAATATTGTTAGATATAATGAGTTATTAATGGATAAGGGGGAACTGAAAGAGTAATGAGAATTGGAACAACAGGGAATTGAGAAAGATTGGTTCATGTATATGCAAATAAGATCAAGATATGAAAAAGATACTAAATTATATGGTTTTTATATGGAAAAGACTGAACTAAATAAGATACTCATGGGAACAGAGGAAAACGTAATAAAAAAAATTATAACTTTTTGCTATATATTGAATGAGAGGAAGAGCAACTAAAAGAAACAATGATAGCCTGGGGTAGAAATTTTGGTTATCCAATTGAGTTTAAAAAATGGCAACAACTATGGGAAAGGAACTATAAATTAACAATGTCCACAGCATATAAGGAAAATCAATATAAAATGTTTTATAGATGGCATATGCCACCAGAGAAGTTAGCAAAAATGTTTAAAGATAAATCGGCTACCTGCTGGAAATGTCATCAAACACCAGGATCTTATTACCATATGTGGTGGACTTGTCCTGAAGCAAAAAAATACTGGTACAAGATTAAAATCTGGCTGGAAGAAATGATACAGCAATGTATTGAATTTAAATCAGAGTTGTTCCTACTGGGTATCTTTCCAGAGAAAATTAGTAAGGAAAATGTATATTTGATCATATATGTAATAACAGTTGCAAGAATTGTGTATGTTCAAAATTGGAAATCAGAGAAAATACCTATGGAAGAAGAAGTAATAAAAAAAATTTAGATTGTACAGAAATGAATAAATTAACTCTGATGATTAAAGATAAGGAAGAATCAGAATATTTTAAAACATGGAATTATTTTTATAGTTGGTTGGAAAAGAGGTATAAATGACTAATACCATAATTATGTATAAATGATGATTACAATATTGTTTTAGCAATGAAATTTTAGAATGGTTTGGATGAAGATGAAGATAGAAGAAACTTATGGAAGATGGAGAAGAAGCCTAGAAAATAACACCAAGATATCACAGGGAAGGAAGGATTGAGGTATTAAATGTTTGTTTGTCTTAAAAAAAAATACTAAAAAACAAACAAACCTGGAAGCACTTTGATGTTCCTGACATGACTGTAATAGTAGTAATACATCTGGCAGAAGGTCAACTATCTGAAATTGTGGCCAAGTCACTGATAAAAAGTGCTACCAAGCCATCTACAATTGTTATTGTTTATATTTTACGACCCTTACGGAAAAATAGTATAAAGCTGAAGGGATGTGGTCTGCATAACATTTTAGTATTTATTCAATAAAATCTTTTTTTGGCATTTTACTCTGATCTGAGCCTCTTCCCTCTGAATCCTATTGATTCCCAATTGGCCACTGATATTCACACAGAAGGCTGAAAAAATAGGATGGGGACCGTTACATAGCATCAGGTTGTCCACTTCTCTTCTGGTGAAATGAAGTATCTTTCATTTTCATCTCCATTCTTTCCTTTACCAATTAAGTGCCCAAATCACAAATACCTTTTCAGCTCAAATATTCGACCCTGACTTTTTAAACTATCCCTGTAAACTTATGTTTTTCTTACTTCATAGTCTCATTTTGGTACAGAATCCACTTTCCTCTTCTTTCTTTCCCATTCCATTTGCTTTTCATCATTTAGTTTGAAAATCTCTTTTCATCACAATAAACTATTATTAGCTCTCTTGGGCATTCAATTAATATAGATACTTAACAAAGAACTCCTTGTTTCAGCTTCCTTTACATTCAGGTATCGATTGTGCTGTAAAAAAAATTCCTAACTTCATAAATACAGCATCAGAACAGCTCCCTCTTCTGACAGTTGGACACTGCTGAAAAGCTCTTTGGGAAGCTTTGCACACCAAAGAGAAAAATTTTAGTATAAAAATCTAGGCAAGCTCAGTATAAATTCATAATAAGCACAATCTGTTACCTCCTTCACTTTCCACAATGATCCTTTAATCATCCATGGTTAGCTGTTGCTCCCTGAACCTTGGGCATTGGCATTCTCACACAATGCAGTAGCTAGTGCAATGTCACCAAAAGTAAATTGTAAAATAAACTTTTTGAAAAAAGACAAATGTATTTGCTATTCCATATACAGATAGTCCTTGACTTACAACAGTTCATTGAATGACCATTCAAAGTTACAAAGGCAAAAGAGACATGACCAGTTTTCACATATGCAGCATCCTCATGGTCATGTGATTTACATTCGGATACTTGACAACTGGTTCATATTTATGACGGTTGGAATGTCCTAGGGTCATGTGATCATCTTTTGTGACCTTCTGGCAAGCAAAGTCAATGGGAAAGCCAGATTCATTTAACAACAGTGTTACTAATTTAACAACTGCAGTGATTTACTTAACAAATGTGGCAAGAAAAGCCATAAAATGGAGCAAAACTCACTTAACAAATTTCTCATTTAGTAACAAATTTTGGGCTCAACTGTGGTCAAATGTCACCTGTATTATAGAAATAAGATAAGCCATCTGAGAGAAGGCTATACTTTGTTAGAATCAAAGTATTTCAGGTCTATAAAGAAAAGAATTGAAAATATACAGAATCAATAAATATAACTGAATGATATGGAAAATTTTCATGAACTTCAAAAGCAGCTCAAAATTGCCAAGCAGGCCCTATAGAGCTTCTTGCACTTATGCAATGAATCCAGTCACTGAAATAAAAAAAATCCTTCAGGCTGGCATAAGGTCCTGGAATAAACAATCTTTGAGACATCTAAACAGCAGCTAGGTTAGATTTTTTTGTATCCAACATGTATATCACAGAATTGCACAAATTGTGCAATTAGTAATTGTAGCTGAAATTATTAATACATATTTTGTATATATGGAGAGGAAAGCAGACAGACTACATTACATAATTTCATACTGATGATGATACATGATGATGATACATTTGTTTTAAGACAAAAAAAAAGTATTTTCATATATAAACTAGCTGAATACCCATACTCCGCTACGAAACTCTATGATCCGGCTTGATAAATCGACACTTACAGCTTGAAAATTAATGAGTAGTTACGATGAGCCTCTCCTCTTCCCTTCTCTCCCTTGGCCTTGCCCCACAGAAGCCTATCCTATCCTATCATCCTTCTCTCCCTCAGGCTTGCCCCACAGAAGCCTCCCCTATCCTATCCTCTTCTCTCCTCCAGGCTTGCCGCACAGAGGCCTCTCCTCTCCTCTCCTCTCCTCTCCTCTCCTCTCCTATCCCTTCTCTCCCTCAGCCTTGCCCCACAGAAGCCTCCCCTATCCTATCCCCCTTCTCTCCCTCAGGCTTGCCTCATAGAAGCCTCCCCATCCTATCCCCTGCCTCCCCTTCTCTCCCTCAGACTTGCTTCATAGAAGCCTCCCCTATCCTATCCCCTGCTTGCTGCTGTGAAAGTAAAACTGAAACTCCTTTCCTCTGCTTGGTGTTTTGCATTTGGAACAGATTTCTTTTCAGATGGGGAGGGAAAGTAAAACTCCTTAGCATCAGAGGGCTGTTTTGAAAGTGAAACAGTATTTGCTGTATGAGCAAGGAGACAGGAAGGAGCCTGGCCCTGGCTTAGCTCAACCATTCTGTAGTAAAGCTGCTTGTTGCTGTGAAAGTAAAACTGAAACTTGAACTCCTCTCTTCTGCTTGTGTTTTGCATTTGGAACAGATTTCTTTTCAGGTGGGAAGGGGGAGTAGAACTCCATAGCATCAGAGCATGTTAATAATAATATAGGAAATACTAATGCTCTGATGGTCATTTTGAAAAATCCTTTCTTAGTGAGCACCTAGGAACCTAACACATAAGAATCAAAGTTAGTGGTGGCAAGTAAAAGCAGTGAACAATATCCCAGCTTTGTTCAGTCATTGCAAGGTTTTGATGTCATAATGTTATCTGGTGATCAACAAAGTTGAGATTTCTAATAGGCCACCAAGCCCAAAAAGTATAGAATCACCACACAGTAAAACTTACAGATGAATTTAATTAAGCTCCTTGTGGATTGCCCAGGATCAGCAGAAATATATTGATTTACAAACTAAGTATATACAAATACTTAAGCATTTGGGCCAAAGGAGAAAAAGTGCCAATCAAAATTGTTCATGAATTGGTATTCAAACAATTTAAAATTATTTTTCTTTCTTCATAAATAAATAAATTTCTTTGCAATATGTGCATTATTTCTTTGGAATTTTAAAAATAACAAGAGAATATTCATTTAAATGAAAAATGTTAAGGAGACAATGGTTCAAGTTACACAACGTGAAATATCACATGGAGGCCATTAGTCACCCATATAATGGCTTAGGATGAATGCTGTCAAGTTACAAGCCAAACTGAGGCTGTGAGCTCTCTTGAGACACTTATATGAGCAATCTAATTTGTATGAACAAGGGTTCTCCCATTATAATATCAGTCCTACAGAAAGTCTTTAATATTCCCATGAAGCAAGATGCTAAAGATCTAAAAATATCATATTATAACAATATGAACAATTTGTTATAATACGAATTTGGTCTAAAATCACACTTTAAAAATAGTTTATAGTTTAAAACTTATTTATATTTCCCTGTTCTTTCCTGCATTTGACATTCTGCGAATAAGAAATGGAATATCATCTCACTTTTCATAACAAGAATGAAAAATAAAAACAGGATATAAAATACCAAAGAAAATAAAGCTAAGACAGAATACTGTACCACTGAAGTCAAAATACCTGTTATTGAGCAGTAAATAATATGAGGAGCAACTTTGTTGATCTCATCATAACCCAGACCCATTCCAGCCAGTTTTCCAGGGATATAGTTTTCCACAAGAACATCACAGACAGCTGCTAGCTAAAATTTAAAGTGGAAATGAATCAGCATTCAGCAACAACAAAAAACCATAAATATAATTTAAAATCACTGTAAACATGACAATTTTCGCATATCTGTGTTCTATAGGGTCCAGTTATATAGCAGATATGGCAAGTGCTTTAGAGATGAATTTTCTAATAAAGTCTTCAAATTGGTCATTGGTTATTCATTATTCAGACTGAAATGATAGCATAACTGTTTTTCAGCAATAGAAAATGGACCTGAATTAACCACAGAATGATTTAGATAGATCAGAAAGAACCTTGATTTCAACATTAGCAAAAGTTAAAAATCTCTCTTTGAGAATTGATTTATTTATGATTTATTAAATTATTTAATTATTATTATTAATATTTGTTATTCTAAAACATTTTCCCATGTCTTTGTCAAAAGTATTCCCAAAGGATCTTTCATGCAATTGATTTTAAAACATAATTTCCTGTCCACAAATTAAGTAACAAAAGGAAAAAAGTGACAAAGATAACATGAGCCTGAAAGGGGAGGGGAGGAGAAGGGAGGGGAGGGGAGTGGAGAAGAAATAAAATACAGCAACCAATTCTTAAAGTAAAAGTTCTGAAACTGAAACTCAAGAATAAGAAGAACGTAACAAAGCTGCCTGTTTTGCTCATTCAAAATATTTCCTTACTTCTAATAATCACATTTAATCTATGATTATGGAACCAAGGCATACACATTTTCTAATCCATAGATCAAGTACGCAGCAGCTTAGAGAACATTCTCTAAGCTGAACATTTCATGATGCCTGAAAAAAGTCTCCACTGATATCACTGAAGCTGCAAGGCATTTTCAAGAACAATTGCTATTACGAAAGGGAGGAGAGGTATAATCCTTTATTCCACAATGTTGCAGAAAAATATTACACTTCTGTGAGTAAAGACACATACCAACTAAAACCAGTCAATTAACATAAACTTAATCTGCTTCACAGTATTATTTTGGTCTGCATATGGAAGAATAGGGGAGAGGGGAAAAATGAATAACGTGTGTTATGAGTAATGGGGAAATGTGTTGGAGATTGCTTCTCAAAATGAATACATTTTACTCCCTATTGGTTGTGGCCAGATTCACCAAGGAGTTAATATCTTTCCATCAAGCCAATCTATTATTGGGCCAAAAAAAGTAACTGCTCTTCTTTTCAATTTCAACTTTAGTTGTGGTTTCTGTTCAGCCAGTAATAAAAAATAATTTTAGTTTCATGACAAAAATATTTCCCTAAAATGACAATGTTGAAGGAGATGTTTATGCACCATAGACAAATTTCTTGTGTATCCAATCATACTTGGCCAATAAAGAATTCTAATTCTAAAGAATGTAATGGAAAGAAATGTTCAATGATTTCAAAAAGTACCCTTTATTATCATCACATCATTTTTTAAAGAACCTACACCTACAATTATAATATTCTTTTTTTATTGGTAGACTTAACCAACCGTATTTTTCACACTATAAGATGCACTTTCCCCCCCCCCCAAAAAGTAGTGGAAATGCCTGTGCGTCTTATAGAGGGAATATTGTGGCGACAGGAGGGGGGTTGGTGTCACTGCGGCTGCCTGTCATCACTGCTGTCATTTGCCACCACCACCGAATGCTGTTGACCGGTGGTGGGCACAACAGAGCAGAGCCCTAATGAGCCACATGCTGGGGCTGCGATAACGTGCTGAAGCTGACCAGCCTGTTTGCTGTTTGCTGCAAGGACGTTAGCCAGATAAATACCAGATGGATTCTGGGAAGCAAAGGCAGATTTTTTCCCCCCTTGTTTTCCTTCTCTAAAGCTAATGTGCATCTTATAGTGCGAAAAATATGGCATATAGACATTATTGTGAATTTTGGAGTTAGTTGGGTAGCCACTCAGGATGTACTAAAGGCATATTTTTTATTTTTCCTTTAATGTCTGAACAGCAGCATTAATGATTGACAAAGTTTTGGATGGGCACAATCTATTTAATGCTAAACTGCTTTCCATAACTACTTCCCACCCAGACCTTTATACAACAATCAGTTAAAAAGTACTGTATTTTCTCACTGTTATAGCCAGACAAAAATCCATGAAGTTTTAATTTCCTCATTATACATAAACCTTTTTTTTTACAAATAGTTTCTTCATTTTTACATTACTTTATTGCACTCATTTACACTAATATGGAGAAGACTCCTGTGAGTCCCTTGGACTGCAAGGCGATCAAACCGGTCAGTCCTAGAGGAGATCAACCCTGACTGCTACTTTGGCCACCTAATAAGACGGACGGATTTACTGGAGAAGAGCATAATGCTGGGAAAGATTGTGTAAGGATCAGCTTCTCCCCCCCTTCCAAGAAAGTATGAACTCTTGAGAACTTTGTATTTCAAAAGGAGCCTTTTATTGAAAGGGATGAAAGCAAGTCAAAACTCAAAGCAGGCTCTGGGGTCCCTCAGGGCATGCAGTTCAAGATAAAGAAAATTAGGAACCCCTTCCCCACCGTCCAATGTGGATTCTGACCAATCCGCCAGTGTGAAGATGAATTGTAGCAGCCTCTCTGAGAAACAGATAGGAAGAGCTTCTCAGGGTCGGCTTGCAAACCACTCATTCCCCCCTCCCCTTTCATTTCCCAAGGTGTGAGAATTCTCCAGGCATTCCTGGCACAAGGCAACAGTTATAAATCAGGTTAAAGTTTATAGAAAGAGGACCAGGCAGGAAATAGGATACTTAGGACACATAGGAAAAAGAACTAAATGTGACAACTAAAAATCCCCCCCCCCCCAATTCCACAAAGAATGGCAGATACACAGATCTGACAGACTGAGGGCAAAAGAAGAATGGGACAACAGAGAATGACTGGATGGAGTCACTGAAGCAGTCGGCACGAGCTTAAATGGACTCCAGAAGATGGAAAAGGACAGGAAGGCCTGGAGGAACATTGTCCATGGGGTCGCGATGGGTCGGACATGACTTCGCAACTAAAAACAAGCAGCATTTATTCAAATAACATACACAGACATGCATAAGATTATCTGCAATTTAAAAGACAATAACCATATTCCCTCAATTAGTCTATTAAATTGAGATTTCCCAGTTAATTTCAAAATCTTCCCACCAGCATCACTTCAGCAAAGCATCCACTTGTTAATTGTAA
The DNA here is from genome assembly GCF_059756535.1 of Pantherophis guttatus. NCBI lineage: Eukaryota > Metazoa > Chordata > Lepidosauria > Squamata > Colubridae > Pantherophis > Pantherophis guttatus. The sequence goes on from NC_142066.1 coordinate 76,945,961, forward strand.
GTTTCCTGAGGCTGACCATACTTTAAAAAGATTCTGAAAAATGTATCAGATTCAGGCAAGTACAGGGTCTCTGTCCTGTTCATTAAAGCAGCCCACTTCTTTTCTAGATTCTACAGCTCATTAAAGCAAATGTCATCTTTATATAACAGAATAAAAACAACATTCATAGATTCTGAAAGAAAAACCTATACACAATTCATTAGAATTAATTCCAGCATCAATAGAGGAAAGTACAGGTAATTTCCCCCGGTACAAACCTTTATTTCGCGAATTTTATTCAGAAAGGGTACTTATGTTAGAAATTCAAAACTGAGATCAAAACAGACCTCTGTAGCCTTGTGATTTGGATTTAGTCACTGCTGCAACGGCTTTTCTGTGCCATTTGGGGTTACGAATCCGTTTTTTGTTTGTTTTTTGTCCCTGGCCAAACAAGATCAGGTGATTTTTGCAGTTGGCCCAGCGCCGAGTTTGTTTTTGGAGTTTTCTCGTGCTGTGTGGGCTTCAGGATAGTGCTATAATTGAGTGCTAGAATTGCTTCTGTATTTTAAAATATTGTTTTTTGTTATTCTGTAATACAGTACTGTTTGTAAGCACTTTCAGAACTGCTCTCCTTTTTAAGTACTATACTTTGCAAACTATTGTGTTTGTAAGTACAGTACTTTGCAAAGAAAAAGTTTGTTTGCATTTGCCTTGAAACTGCTTGTAGAAATGCTAGCCAGCATCTACACAAAGCATTCTATAATGCTGTGTTTCCTTGCTTTTATTCTGGAGATTAGTGTATATTACTGCAGTTTGTAGTCTTTAAATTTAAATTGCCTCCAGAAGTTAGGGGTACCCCATCACTGGAAGCTTTTAAGAAGAGACTGGATAGGCATTTATCAGAAATACTCTCTTGTGAAAGCAGTGGGTTAGACTAGATGACCTCAATGTTCCTTCCATCTCTCTTACTGTTGCAAGCTGAGAGTTCTGTAAATCCCACCCCCATCTCCCTTTGGGTGCCTGTCTGGAGATTCTTAAGTTAATTAGTGGCAAGTGTTTTTTTTTAAAGCAACGGCAGTCGGAAAGTTCTGTAAATTATCACCCCATCCCCCTCAGCTGTCTGAAGAGGCTTGATCTGACTAGCAGCAAACTGTTATGTTTTTTTTTAAGCAACTGAAAACAGAGAGCACTGCAAGTCTGCTTGGATGCAATTTGGTTCCTCAGCCAGAAACAGCTGATGGGCAGCTGGCAGGAAAGCCTCTCAGTTCAGTTACTGATGGCAGCGATCAATTAATGAATCAGAGGAAATAGTAAGTCAGAGCTTTCTTCATTTAACAAGTCATTTGATTCAATTAATGAATTTGATTTTAAAAATTCATGAAATTGAGTCCGATTCATTTAATGACTTTTTTGACTTACGAACCTAATAGCCAGACTTGAGTACAACCTGTAATCCTGCGTAAATTTCAGTTATTGTGCTTGGATACAAAATTAAAGCAGCAGCTTCAGTTGTACTTCCTCCAAAAGCAGCCCTAGTGATAGGCTAATGAATCCAAGGCAAGTATACTAGAAATGAGTGCCATATTTCCAAGAAAACATATGTAGAATTCATGGAATTCTGGAAATAAATATGTACAGTCCTAAAATAAATACAGTACATTTCAGTATCAATAATTCAGAGTCTGGGGTGACTTCCGCTCTTTTCTTGAGCGCCAGCCCCGCAATCTCGTAAAGCCGTTAGAACAGCGCAAATCAGCTGTCTAGCGGCTTGAAAACTTTCTCCCCGGGAAAAGGGGAGGAAGAGAGCAGACGGGTGTAGGTGGAGCTCCCCAAGGAGCCCCAGGAACAATTTTGGGGCTCGAAGGGTGAGAGCTCCCTGGAAGCCTGACAGAGCTCTGGATCCGGGACGTTTCTGCTTCAAGCAGAAGAAGATGCCGCAACGCCGCAACCATCCCTGCAAACAACGCTTGAATAAACATCATTCGGAAGCAGGCTGAGCAAACTCAGGAGAGATTAGATCTGCAAGTACTGAACTTTAACTCCAAATGAGTATTACTTCCTTCTGACTTATTAAGGGGAGAAAGTGAAACCAAGATGGCGATTGAGCTTTAATAGGGCATGAAAGCAAAAGATAAGAAGGAAAGTTTCTTTTAGAGTTGGCAGCCCCTGTTCAAAATCAGAGGTTTGTGTTTAAAAAAAAAAAGGAGAAGATCAAAGATTACAGCAGTGATTTTTTTTTAAAAAAAGGATTGATATTATTTAAAGACTGATTTCTGGATTTGGTGGATTTATTGTTCTGGCAGCTGATTAAATTTAAATTGGAAACTAAAAATGGCTTCAAAACAAATTAAGGCTATTGTCCCCAAAAGTGCTGGGACTTTGCCAGCTCAAACGTCCAGATTGCAATATCTCTCTGTTCCAACGGAACCAACAATATTAACATTTGAAATGTTGCAGGAAGCCCTCAAAACACAAGCCTCTGTTACAGAAAAAAAATTGCTTCAATGTTTCAGGAGCAAACTCGAGAAGTTGCTGAAGAGATAGCTCAGGTCAAAGAGACTATACAAAAATGAAACCAAGAAATTAGAGAAGATATTATTATGGCAGTACAAGGATTGGCAGGACACATTGAAGCAATAGATGAAAAAGTGGAAGAAATTAAGCAGTCTAATGAGAACTTGGAAAATAAAATGGGGGAGGTCCAGGACAAGATGGAAAGAGCAGAGGCGGATGTGATAATGATACAATATAGAGACATGGAATTTGCGCTGAGAATAAGAGGCCTCAAGGAAAATAAACAAGAGAATTTGAGAGAGATCTTTTCAGAAGCATTTGCACAGATAATGGAAGATCAAAAAGCAAATTTTGAATGGCAAATTGACAAAATTTATCGTGTTAATTCATGGGTGGCCAGACAGAAACATCTACCAAGAGACATTGTAGTTTATTTTACAACAAGGAGACTACGCAATGAAATCCTACAAGTTACTTTTAAAAATAAACTTCAAGTGCAGAGGCAGGAGGTTTTAACACTGAAAGAAATTCCCCCCAAAATGTTGAGAGCCAGAAAGGATTATGCCTTTCTGGTGGAAGAACTGAGATACCATTAGATACAGTATAGATGGGAAGTTCCAGCTGGTCTAGTGGTGAATTATTCAGGAGAAAGATACCATCTCAATTCAGTGTGGAAGGCAAGAGATTTCTATACCAATGTATTAAAGGCTGGATGCCCTCGGCCCCAGGAAGCTAGAAGGAAGATGAAAATAGAGGGGGCAAGAAAAGGGGGAGAAAGAAGAATTGTTGGCACAGGCCCAAAAGGGTGATTTGATTATTCAAGAAGAATTAATACAATTTTCGACTACTGTTCAAGCTTTGGAGATAGAAGAACCTAAGGATCAAAGACCCGAACAGCAGCCAAGCGTCAAGAAGAATTAAGAGTGCAGCACCTTCAAATGATTCAAGGTACTACAAAAACAGAAGCAGTGGGAGGAGCAAGACCAAAAAGTAAAATGCATGGAGATTTCCAGCAGATGCTCCAAGTGCTTCAGGGGGCCAAGAATAGCAACTAGATTTTTGACCTGGAATGTCAATGGCCTAAATTCACCACAAAAGAGGAGAAAAATATTTCATTATTTGAAACAGTTTAAAAATGATGTAATTTGTTTACAAGAGACTCACATTAGAAGTAAAGATCAAAAATACTTAATAAATGCAAGGTTAGGTATACATTTTGTTGCATCTGCTCCTGAGAAGAAGAATGGTATAGTTATAAACCATTATAACTATACCAAAAGATATAATTGCCAAATTAATTGAAGCAGATGATCAAGGAAGATTTATAACAATTGAACTTTTAATAAAAGGAGAAAAAATACTTTTAATTGGAGTCTACGCATCGAACCAACAACAGGAAAAATTTTATAAGCTTTTACATTCCAAGTTATTACAATGGGACTATAAATCATGTATTTTATTGGGTGATTGGAATGGAGTTTTGGACACTAAAAAAGATAACAAGGGGCTCTTGCAGAACATTTCAACACGTGCCAGATTGCCAAAATCGTTTTTTGTAATGATGGAGGATATGGAACTGAGAGATATCTGGCGAAAGAGAAATCCCGAAGAAAAAGACTTTACCTTTTTTTCTGATAGACATCAATCTTTCTCAAGGATTGATTTTATATTAATTAGAAATGATTTCTTTTCCAGAGTGAAGAAGACGAAGATTTGTCCAAGAGTTTTAACGGACAAAGGTCCAGTTTGGATGGAATTAGAGTATGGAAGGGGATCTAAGAGGTCTTGGAGGTTAAATGAAAATTTGTTTAGATATGAGGAAAATGTAAAAGAATGTAAAATATTTATGAAAGAATTTTTTATTATAAATATGCATCAGGGTACATCTATGGAAATGGTTTGGGATGCAAGTAAAGCATATATGAGAGGCATTTTGATATACTTGAATAATAAATATAGACGCAAACAGGAAAAAAAAGGAAGGATTTAGAAGTGTCAGCCTCCTCTGGAACCACCTGTGCTCCGCCGAACAAACACCACATGCACACACTCAAAGGTGAAGCTATCCGGTTTAATCGTAGCTTACACGGTGGTCATACAGTAAGCGCTGAAGTTTTCTGATAAAAAACAAAGTCGGAGACGCCCGATTCCTCCGCTTATCTGGCTTTATAGAATGCCCCCAAGCGCCCCACCCTTGCTCAATTGTACATTTAAAGTGACCGCGCTATTTACTCCTTCAGGTTCGTTGTGGATTGCCAGTTACTTCCGGATCTCGCTGTCCCTCGTATTGAAGGGCATTTGTTTCCTTTGACATCATTTTATTGACCCTGTCCCCAGATTCCCTATACCGTCCACCACCTGATATCACCGTGCCCTGCTAAACGTTACAACATCCCCCTTCACCATGTCTCTGTTCTTCTGGCTTGTCACAGTCCCCAGGATCATGTGTCAAAGGAATGGCTGACACTCGACATGCAGCCCCCCCCTACCAGGTCTTTTCCTGTAGGGACATAAAAACATTCGGTTATTCTCATTAAGTGGGAAAGTGTCCACCTGGTTTGTTTGGATATGTTTCATGGAATTGTTTTAGTAATGTGGAGCATCTATATCCTTCGTTTTCACCCATGTTGCTTCTGATATAGATTATCCCTTCCAATGCACTAAATACCTAAGCTTCCCATGATATATCTTAGAATCGAGGATCTTTTTAATTTCGTATGAGCTTCCTGTCACAGGCCCTGGACGTGTTCCTGTCTCTCTTATTTTGGCTGCTGGTTTTAGGAGACTACTGTGGAATACTGGGTGTATTCTTTTCAGTAAGGGGGGTAGTCGTAAGGATACCGTTATGGGATTTATTATTTTGGTGATGGGAAAGGGACCTATATTCTTTGGACCTAATTTTTTATTGGGCATACGCAGATTGATATATTTTGTGGACAAATACACTTTTTCTCCTATTTTGAAGGGTAGGTTATCTCGTCTCTATTTGTTTACTTGGGTTTTATACGCTTCAGAAGCTTTTTCTAATGCATTTTTGATGTGTGGCCAACTCTGTTTAACCTTTTCTGTCCATTCTTTTGGACTATAGGAACTAGTCATTTGTACATCTAGATCGGGGATGGCCGGGAACTCTTTTCCTGAAACTACTAGGAAGGGTGTATAACCTGTACTGCTGTGCACGGTGTTATTATATGCTGATTCTGCGAAAGGTAAGAGTTCGTACCAGCCTGTTTGTTGGTATGACACATAAGAACATAGATACCTTTCTACCATGGCATTGGTTCTTTCAGCGGCTCCGTTGGTATTTGGGTGGAACGCAGAGCTCAGTCCCTGTTCTGTTCCTAATTGTCCTAGGAAACGTCTCCAGAACCGGGCGGTAAATTGGGGACCTCTGTCTGAGATTATACATTTGGGTGTGCCATGAAGTCGATATACGTGTTGGACAAATAGTTTCGCTAGACACCCTGCGGACGGTAGTCCTTTACAGGGGACAAAATGCGCCTGTTTGGAAAACAGGTCAATAATAGTCCATATTACATTGTGTCCTTTGCTGGAAGGCAATTCAATTATGAAATCCATGGCTATATCTTCCCAAGGCCTCTGTGGTTCAGCCACGGACTGTAATAAACCAGACGGTTTCCCTGACAAGGGTTTAGCTCTTATACAGACAGGACAGCCTTGTCTCTACCTGTTTTCGCATACGTGGCCACCAGAACTGTCTCCTCACTAGATGCAACGTTTTCACGAAACCGAAATGCCCTGCTGTTTTTACATCGTGGCATTGTTGTAACACCTTATCTCTCAATCCTTCAGGGATATATAATTTATCTCCTTTCCACATTAGTCCTCTTTTCTGTGTCACTATCTGGGGATTGGTCTTCAACCAACTGTCTGTCGCTAATTTTTTCCTCAACTCCACTACCCAGATTGTGGGGAGTGGGAATACGTCCCTTCCTTGCTTTCCTATCTGTTTATAAGGTATTAAGGCTTGTGTTATCTCCTCTTTTTGGCTCTCAAATTGCGGCATGCGCAATAGGGCATCAGCTAAATAGTTCTTTCCCCCTGGTATCACTTTCAGCTTGATGGTAAATCTGCGGAAATATTGTGCCCAACGTGCCTGTTTCGGGGACAGTTTACGAGGCGATTGAAGTGCCTTTAGATTTTTGTGATCCATCCATACCTCAGATTCTACCTTAGTCCCTTCTAGCAAATGCCTCCACATTTGCAAGGCCCATTTTATGGCATACGCCTCTTTTTCCCAAACCGTCCAATTTCGTTATGTATCGGTTAGTTTTCGGGAGGTGTAGGCGCATGGTTGAAGAACCCCATGTTCATTTCTTTGTAGGAGAACACCCCCTACCGCCACATCACTTGCATCCGCCTGTATTACAAAGGGTTTCGATGTGTTAGGATGTCTTAGTATGGGTTCATTAGCGAAGAGGGTTTTCAACGTGTCAAATGCACGTTGACATGATATCGTCCAATTGATTTTTTGTTGTGGGTTGCCTTTCCCGACTGCAATTTTTCTCATCTTTAAGAGATCAGTCAACGGTAAAGCCACCTTAGCAAATGAGGGGATAAATCTCCTATAAAAATTTGCAAAGCCCAGAAAACTTTGTAACTGTTTTCGGGTCTTTGGAGCCTGCCATTCCAACACTGTTTTAACCTTATTTGGGTCCATTTCAATCCCTTTTTCTGAAATCCTAAACCCCAAGTAATCTATCTCTGTCTTGTGAAATTCGCATTTCGATAGCTTTACATACAACTGAGCCTTCAACAACTTCAGTAATATTTGCCGTACCAGACGAACATGTTCTTCTAGGGTATTGGAGTATATCAGAATATCATCTAGATATACGAGAACTCCACGATACAGGTGGTCATAGAGTATACTATTGATAAATTGCATAAAAACTGCAGGGGCCCCCTGTAGACCAAATGGCATGACCCGGAACTTATAGCTGCCCAAAGGGCAGTTAAATGCAGTCTTCCATTCATCACCCGCTTTTACCCGGACCCTGTAATACGCTTCTCGGAGGTCCAATTTAGTAAAGATCTTCCCTGTCGTGAGAGTGGAAAGCAAATCTGTCATAAGGGGTAAGGGATAAAGGGGTTCCATACAGACAGATTCCATAATCCCCGAAAATCAACACACAATCTTAGCCCTCCATCTTTCTTCTCCTTAAACAGAACTGGCGCTGCCATATGCACACGACTGGGCGAGATAAAACCCCTGGCTAGGTTCTGATCTATATAATGCCGTAATTCCTCTAATTCAAGGGGAGTCATGGAATACATGCGGGGTTTAGGTAGACTAACACCTGGTTTCAACTCTATCACACAGTCTGTAGGACGGTGGGGTGGAAGGGCTTCACATTCCTTCTCGCTAAACACACGCCATAGAGCTCTGTATACGTGTGGGACTTTTTCTAGACAGGGCATCTCCCTTCCAGTCGCTCCTACATCTCTACTGTCTTCAGGTGGATCAGGGCCTACTGCCAAGCGTAATTTGCAAAAAAACCCTTCCCACCAAATGGTAGGTTTCCACTTATCTAACCATGATAGGCCTAGAATGATGGGTTCAATCATTTTTTCTACAACCACAAATCGTACTACTTCCGATGATTCCCGATCTCAAGTGTCACAGGCTCTGTAACATGGGTAGCCGGTTGTCCTCCTAGCGTTGAACCATCCATTTGCTCAAAGTAAATAGGTTTCTGCAATCTCACTACACGGAGTCCAAGACTGTCTGCTATCGCCCTTCGTAAAAGACAACGGGTGCAACCGGTATCTACTAAGGCTCCTTGCTGTTCCAGTCTACCCGACCCAGGGTGTTTTAGTGTCACCTGGATAACGAAAGATCGGACAGGATCACATACCATAGGATCCGTGTGCTCCGTTTCCTCCTCAATGTTCCCCTCCTCCGTCGGCGTTCGGATGAGGTCAGGAGAGCCACCATTGCCATCACGACCATTGGCCTCGCCACCTCTTGTTTGAGCCACGATACGAGAGTGCTCCGATAGTCTGGAACGGAAACCCGCCCGCCTACCGGAACCTGATGCCTGGATGTCTGGGGCCCGGAGAGGCGGGAGTGGGCAATCAAGCACTCTGTGGCCCTCCTGGTCACACCAGTAACATTGGAATGGTCTTTGTGAGGCAATACCACCTCTTACTCCTATAGGCATATATGTTCAAATGCCTCCCCACTCTGTTGGCGGCTTCTCCAACACCTTCTGTGATGGGGTCATGGTGTCGCTTCGCATCCGGAACTCCTTCAGGCCTACATCCAATTCAACAGCCGCTTTATACCAGGCTGTTATGTAAGGACCAAGGCCCCTATAAACGCAGGCCTGACGTAGGTCTCTATCCAGCCCCTTATGGAAATGGTGAACTAATAAACGTTCGGGCCAGCCCCTCAACCGATTAGCCAAGGTACGAAATTCCTTTACATAGTCTTTAGCTCCTCGTCCATTTTGTTTTAGTGAAACCAGATCGCTTTCGACAATGGCCTGGGTGCTGGCATTGTCCTCAAATCGACTCCGTAACGCTTCCAGGAACAGTCCCAAATCTGCCAATTCTCGAGCGTGCATGGTGTGTAAACTGGCCACCCAGTCAGCTGCCTCATCCGTCAAAACCGTTGTAACCGCTACTACTCTGGCCCACTGAGAGGAATAATAGTGCCCATAAGCATCCATATAGCTGATCACCTGGCTTAGAAAGAGGGCTACACGGTCTGGATTCCCATCGAACGTGGCTTGTAAGGGAGGGAGACCCCATGGTATTTGCTGTACCCAAGGCCCTGGGATCCATGCAGGTGCTGGATCCCGTTCACGCCTGGCCCGCTCTCTACCCCGAGGGGCTCTTCGTTCCCGAGAGCGGGACCGTCTAGCAGCAGACTCACCTTCCTGGTCCTCACGATGCCCCTGACTATGTGGCTGTCGTCGTGTACCATGTATCCCTCGCTTGACGAGGAAACACCCCCCCCCGGGGAACAGGGTCTTCATCCCTTCCGCCCCTGTATCGACTACGGTCTACTCGCAGCTTTGGACTGGCCAAACGCACCCTGGATTCGGACATTCCACCTGTTGACGCTCCCACCCCACTCTGCCACGTATTTGACTGGTCTGCCCCGGGCGCCCAGGGCTGCCAAGAGGGGGCATCCCGGAAGCTAGCTTCCCCAAACCTCTCCAACATATCCATGGTGGTTACACCGAGGCCGGAAGAATAACTCCAGTCCCCCTCTTCCTCCTCCTCTGTCCATCGCCTTTCCCGCCACCCTTGGAATTGAGGGGCTAGAGGGGGGGTAGCTGACGTCTGAAACCCCAACTTCCCCAGTATAGCGGTACTTTGTCACCAATTTCCAGATGGTTTTCGAGCAGCTTCAGTCCCCAATGAATCCTGTCTTTCCTGCTTGTCTTCTGGGGGCGGGGGCGACACCACTCTCTGTTTGGCGCGTATCACTGGCTGTTCGCAACGCTCCTCCGTCTCCACGTTCTCCCCCTCCTCTGCCTCCAGCTCCGTCCCCAAATCCAATACCGTGACATCATCCGTCACACCCTCTGCCATCACAGCTGCTTGCAGTCCTCAGACAGAAGAATAAAGCATCTCCGACTTTCTGTCAGCCTCCTCTGGAACCACCTGTGCTCCGCCGAACAAACACCACACGCACACACTCAAAGGTGAAGCTATCTGGTTTAATCGTAGCTTACATGGTGGTCATACAGTAAGCGCTGAAGTTTTCTGATGAAAAACAAAGTCGGAGACGCCCGATTTCTCCGCTTATCTGGCTTTATAGAACGCCCCCAAGCGCCCCGCCCTTGCTCAATTGTGCATTTAAAGTGACCGCGCTATTTACTCCTTCAGGGTCGTTGTGGATTGCCAGTTATTTCCGGATCTTGCTGTCCCTCGTATTGAAGGGCGTTTGTTTCCTTTGACATTGTTTTATTGACCCTGTCCCCAGATTCCCTATACCGTCCACCACCTGATATCACTGTGCCCTGCTAAACGCTACAACACCCCCCTTCACCATGTCTCTGTTCTTCTGGCTTGTCACAGTCCCTGGGATCATGTGTCAAGGGAATGGCTGACACTCGACAAGAAGAGGAAATCAGAAAAAAAGAACAAGCTTTGATATTGAATCCAGCAGATAAGAAAATAAAAGAGGCAATTAATTTATTGTGAGGGCAATTTAATATGTTAATGGCAGATCAGGTCGCAACTAATTTGCAATATGCTAAACATAATACTTTTTGTAATGCTAATAAACCAGGGAGGTGGTTAGCATATTTGTTAAGGAAAAAACAAAAGTCACGGACCATAGAGAAAATAGAATATAAAGGTAAAGAGGTTTATCAGCAAAATATGATTTAAAAAGCATTTTTAGAATTTTATATGAGGTTGTATGCTAGTGATAATATTCAAGGTACAGATATAGATATCTACAGAAAGAGAATATTCTTACAATTACAAAAGAGCAAAGGGAGGGTTTAAATCAACCAATAACCACTGAGGAGATTATGTTTGCAATTAAGCAGTTGAAAGTGGGTAAAGCTCCTGGGACAGATGGCTTGACGGCTGCTTATTATAAACATTTGCAGTTAGAAATGGTGGGACCACTTACTAATATACAATCTGGAGGAGATGTACCCCCATCTTGGAGGACAACTTATATTTCTTTGATTCCAAAGAAGGAGCAAGACCACACCCAGCCAAAAAATTATAGGCTCATATCACTCTTAAATACAGATTACAAATTTGCTAAAATATTAGCAAATAGGTTAATGACAGTTATGCAACAAATGATTCATAATGATCAAACTGGTTTTATAAATGGTAGGCCAATGAAGAGTAATGTAAGGCAAGTTGTTAATCTATTGGAGTATTTGGGGAAGAACAACCAAATCCCTGCGGTGCTGATATTTCTTGATGCAGAGAAAGCATTTGATCGATTGAATTGGCAATTTTTATTGAAAATAATAGAAAAGATGCAGTTTGGGGAACATTTCACAAAATCTATTAAGGCAATATATCAGAAACAAACAGCGCAAATAATAATTAATGGTAGTTTAACAGATACTTTTAATATAGAAAAAGGAACAAGACAAGGATGCCCTTTGTCTCCATTACTGTTTATTTTGACTTTGGAATTTTTGTTGAGTAAGATACGTGGGTCGGACAAAATAAGTGGAATTAAGTTTAGGCAGTATGACTATAGATTACAAGCATTCGCAGATGACTTGTTTGTTACTTTAACCCAACCATTACAGTCAGTTGTAGGTCTAATGGATATAATTAATCAATATGGACAAGTATCTGGATTTAAAATAAATGCAGGGAAAATGAAGATAATAACTAAAAATATGACTATAAATCAAAAAGAAGAATTAGAAAGACTAACAGGATTTGAAATTGTAAAAAAAGTTAAGTATTTAGGGGGTCTATATTACGACATCAAATGCAAAATTATTAAGTATAATTATGATCCGTTGTGGCAAAAAATACAGAGAGAGATGGAAAACTGGAAAAAATTACAATTATTCTTGCTAGGAAGCATAGCAGCAGTAAAAATGAATGTTTTGCCTAAGTTTTTGTTTCTTTTTCAAATGATACCAATACTTAAAAAAGATGAGAATGTGAAGATATGGCAGAAGGGTATTAATAATTTTGTTTGGGCAGGGAAGAGACCGAGAATAAAACAAAAAATAACGCAGGATATACGTGAAAGAGGAGGTTTCAAAATGCCTAACTTAAGACTATATTATGAAGCAGCTGTTCTATCAGCAATGAGTGATTGGATGAATTTAACAGAAGAAAGAATATTGAATACTGAGGGATATGATCTGGTTTACGGGTGGCATGCTTATTTATTATACGATAAGAAAGTGGACAAGACTTTTAAAAGTCATATATTAAGGAATGCTCTATTGCGTGTCTGGAAAAAGTACAAGTATAAGCTAAACGAGAAGTTACCATTGTGGGCAATACCCAGACACGAGCAAAGGCAGGATGTGATTACATATAAAGAGCTTCTTAACAAGGAAAGAGGTATACTACAATTAAAATCTTTGAATCAACTAAGAGAAGAAAGGACAATTCGAACATGGTTTCAATATGTACAGTTGCAAGCTAGATGGAGAGAAGATCAGAAAATTGGTTTTCTGCAAAATGAGGAGAACTTGGCAAAACAGATTAGAGATCAAAGTCAAATGCATATAAAAAGGTTGTATAATGCGTTGGTAGAAATAGATTCAGAAACGGAGTTAGTTAAGGACTGTATGATAAAGTGGGCACAAAATATTGAAGAACCAATAATGATGGAAACGTGGGAAAAAATATGGGTTAGAAATGTTCACACAACTTAAATTTAAGAGAGAATTTTTATAAAATGTTTTATAGATGGCATCTGGATCCTAAAAAGCTAGCCTGTATGTATCCAAGTGTGCAACCTAAGTGTTGGAGATGAGAATGTGATGATGCCACGTATTATTATATATGGTGGACATGTAAAAAAATTAAGGCATTTTGGATAAAAATATGGTGGATTATTCAAAATATTCTCAAAAAGAAGATAAAATTTACTCCACAGTTCTTTTTGTTAGGCTTAATTACAGATTGTACTGTTATAGAGACTAAGTTGATTTTAAATTTAATAACAGCAGCCAGACTCTTGGTGGCACAGTATTGGAAGAAGGAAGACTTGCCTACTATTGAAGAATGGACACTAAAAGTAGTGAATTTAGCAGAGATGGCTAAAATTTCAGCGTATTTGAAGGACCATTCAAATGAAAGATATATATTGGAATGGAGAAGATGGATTGACTATATTCAAAACAAATATCAGACTAAAAAGTTTCAAATAGCTTATGAATGAAATCTATATTTCCTTTTTGAATATGTTTAGTTAGTTGAAAGGGGAGTTAAAGAGCAAGGGGGAGTTTGGATACCACAGAAAGTTAGCTTATTTTAGCTTATGTTTGTTATGCTATACCCTGTTTTTGCTCTGGGAAATCCGGGGGATGGGGGGGAGGGAGGTTGGAGGGAGTGGGGGGAGGGGGGGAGGGGGGAAAATTGTTATAATGATTGTTAAAAAAATTTAAATAAAAGAAAAAGAAAAAAGTATTAAAAAAAAATCAGTCTGTAAATTTCCAAAACATTTTTCTGGATTGTACCTGAGGTTCTAAACTTCTACTATCAAAATTTTATACATATCTTATATGGTAGACTTCCCTATTTCAGGTTCCTTTCACAGATATTATAGAATGTCAATTCCTATAATCAATGGTGTGCTGGAAGTGGCTCTTAGCAGCTTGCAAGAGATAGTTGTTAAATTTTCAGCAATTTTGCATGCTGGTAGTTAAATCCAATTAAAATCCAAAATGGCATCTGGGAAAGTGGTCCATTATTATGGAGGAGCTGGTGTGTTGTTTTTTGTGTTTCAGTATGCTTGTCTTTCTTGGATGCCCCGCTAGCATGGTAATTTTTATAATTCTTATTGTTCAACATGTACTAAATGTTTAATAGCTTGCAGATATCAGTGGTTAGAAGTTGTTAGAACAACAAAAAGAAATTTATGGACTATTTAATCATGATTGTCTATTACTATAATTGACTGATACAACAGCAGTCACTGTTGTATCTTGAAAGATGGGGAGAAAAAAATCTTCCTAATAATAAACAATAATGCTATTACAATTCTTACTTGGGAATAAACCCAATTCAACTCAGTGGAACTTATTTCTGAATGCCAGAAAGTATGTATTATCCATCCCTGATAGAAATACAGGGAAATGGCTTAAATTTAGAAAACCATTAATCTATCTAGTTTAGGAAATCTAGAGTGATTGGTAGAAACACTTCAATACTTTAGACCTTGGAAATGACACAGATTGAATGATTACTTATTAGCAAAACCTGTCATTAAATGACAACCTCTCCCTCAAATATCTATTGCATATTTTACAACATGAGCACTTTCCCTTGATAAACAAATATTTATTTTTCAGTTTAAACTCACCTCTTTAATTATCTTTGCTCCCTTGGCCTTCTTCATATTAACAGCTATACTCTAGTAAAAAGAAAATATGTAATTCTCTTAGTAATATAAAAACAACTTTCTATTTAGTTATTGACTCAGTACATTATTGAAAAAAAATCCACTTAGAACATTAATGAAAGAAAGAGTCAATCACATATAATAGCTGTTTCACCTTTAAACAATGCTGTGTATATGCATATGCAGCAGGAACTGCCTAAGTAAAAACAGTGAATTGAATGCTTTAAAAAGTTTAGCATTATAAGGAAGACTTTTTATTACCTTTTTATTTCTATTTACACTGAGAAAATAGACACTTTCAGTTCCAACAAATGGTGGCCCCCAGGATCGAGTATCATCCCCCGATCCTAAAAGTAAGAATGGCTAAAATTAGCACATTTCTAGCAACATCCTATATACTTATGTGATTAGAAATCACATTGCTATCCCAAATTCCAGTTTAAATTATGGCCTTCAAATCCTTTAATAGCGTATAAAAGTATTATTTTCAAAAGTTTTAGTACTAAAAACTATGGCTGCATAAAATTCAATCCAATTAAATTGACGCAATATAGATCAAGATATTACTACTATAATACAAAAGTATTATAACTCTTTAGAAAAGCATGTAACTATGTAAGAAAATATTTCTGCATTCACTCCATTTTATGATTCAAGTCCTCAAGATTATACTTCAAAATGACCCAAACAAAGTTCTACTGTGCAAAACAAGATCAGACTTGATTAAAGCCTTCTTTGATATGCTGTTTTCTAGTAAAAATGAAGTTCTAAAAATAAGAAATCATTTCTGTTTCTAAAGTGGTAAATTCTAATAGGTACATATTGAATCTTTAGATTTGTACCTGGAAAATGATGTATTGCACAGAAACACATTTATATACAGAAAAGCAAACATACAGACAACATGATGATAGATAGATAGATAGATAGATAGATAGATAGATAGATAGATAGATAGATCGATAAATCGATCAGGGGTGTCAAACTCAAGGCGATGTGGTCAGATCTGGCCTGTGCGGCCGTACTGGAAACAGTAAGGGGCAGGCCTGCATCGCTTCATCCCAGCTTCCTGGCAGGCGCATGCTCGCATGCTGTGATGGAGTAGCCGGGCCTGTGCGCGTATGCGCCCATCTCCTCCTGTGTGCCTGCTGGCATGGTATGGGCCGGGACTGTGCGCGCATCCACTGCAGGCCGAGACAAGGTACAGCAGGGGGTGGGGCGGCGGCTGCCAGACACCATTGGCCTGCCTACTCCATCCCATCTGTTTTTGCTTATGGTTGGAGAGCAGGTTGCTGTTGGTCATCTCCTCAGCCTCCTTGTGAGTCTTGCCCTTGGCCGCCCGTGGAGCGCGTTCCCATTGCGCAACCGACACACCTCGACACGACTGTGGGCCACTGCCACTACTGAGGCTGCCAGCAGCTTGTGCAGGTCCATTAGGCCGCTGCCATCACTGCCAAGAACACCAGGCCCACCAAGCACAATGGAGGCGAAGAGGTCAGCTAGAAAGCTTGAGTATAGGTGGTACAGCATGCTCAGGCCCAACAGGGAAACGGCAGCCACCGCAAACAGGGAGACTGGGTCCCCATCAGCATTATGGCTGCCCAGGCCCAGCAAGGATCAGGTGCCTCCATCTCTGCTAGGCCTGGACTGCCATAGCACTGATGAGGACTCAGCTTTCCCCGCTCACGGTGTCTGCCTTTTCCCCGCTCACAGCCTTTCTACCTGGCCACTTCATCTCCTTCAGGCTGGGCAGATCTGCTGAGAGGCGACAGCAGCGGGTCTACCAAACGGCAGCAGTGGCAGACCACGGTGAAGCTGAGATGCATTGGCTGTGCGAGGGGAAGATGCTCCATGCGCAGGCCAAGGGCAAGACCCATGAGGGGCTGATGAGAAGATGACCAGCAGCGACCTGCTCTCCACTCACAAGCAAAAACAGACAGTGGGACGGAGTAAGACGGAGTAAGTGCATCCAGCGATCCACATCATGTGTCTCCACCCAGCCTCCATCTGCTGCTGATGCCCCTGTCACGCATGCTGCTGGGACAGTGAGCTTGGTGGAGCAGGCTCCAGAGTTGCAGAGTGTACCATGCACAAAGGGCGCTGAGCAAGTGATGGCTGATGTTTTCCGGCTCCAGCCACTCCACCCCTTGTTCACTTGTGGCAGCAGCACCCCACCCCCACCCCCACCTCCTATGGGACAAGCCTCTCAGCAACCACCACCCCACTCATCGGAGAATCCTGGATTTCCTCCCCAACACCGCCCAGCCCACATGACTGATGTCAAGCTATCCATGCCCCTCAGGCCACACCCACTTGGCCATGATTACCCAAGCCATACACCTCACCCCCACCCCGAGGACAGCCACAATGCTGATGCAGCCCACAATAAAATCAAGTTTGACACCCTTGAGATAGAGACAGACACACAGACGTATGCAAAGAATCTTCTGCAATAACAGATATGTGTGATATAAATGCTTATAGCAATTACTTCAACATCTAGAATTCTGATAAACAACACGTGCACATTTATCATTTTTTGCTCTAGAAGATGCACTTTTTTGTCCTCCAAAAGTCGGTGGAAATGTCTGTGGGTCTTATGGAGCAAATATTGCATCACAGACCGGGCCTATTACCGCCACCGCCTATCGCCGCCACCTGTTGCCACCCTATCACCGCCATCTTTTTCTGCCATTCGGTGCTGCTCACACAGCGGACGGCAGCAGTGGCAATAGGTGGCGGCGATCCCCGCTGCCTGGAACAGCTGATCAGCAGCATTTCGGGAGGCTGATCCAATAGGTGATAGGCAGCAGTAGCAGCAGTAGTAAGCAGCAGTGGTGAGTGGCAGTGGCAGCAGCAACCGGCAGCAGTGACTGGTGGCAGCGATCGGCGGCGGTGATCGGCGGCAATAGCCAGGGAACGTTAGCAAAGGCTCCAGCGTTCCCCAGCAGAGGCAGCAGATACAGAGAAGGCAGCAATAGCCCTGTTTCTGGTTGGCCAGCCCACTGATTGGCAGGGCTGCAGGAGGCCAGGATCCAGCTGTCGCTCAGCTGACTGGTGGTGGGCGCAATGGAGCAGAGCTCTGATGAGCCACATGCTGGGGCTGGGAGGCAGAGGCAGATTTTTTGTTTTCTTGTTTTCCTCCGCAAAAACTAGGTGCGTTTTATGGTCTGGAGCACCTTATGGAGCAAAAAAACTAGTAACATATTGAGAGTACATATATTTCTAATCTATTTTAGAGAAAAATAAAGTAGATGTTACTATTATTCAGCCATTTTTTGAAATGCAGGACAACGCATGCAGAATTTAGCAGTTAGAATCAAGGGGAAGTTTAT
This sequence comes from Pantherophis guttatus, assembly GCF_059756535.1. Classification (NCBI taxonomy): domain Eukaryota; kingdom Metazoa; phylum Chordata; class Lepidosauria; order Squamata; family Colubridae; genus Pantherophis; species Pantherophis guttatus. Next base: position 76,963,841 of record NC_142066.1, read on the forward strand.
AATCATTTCCACAAACAGCAGTCACCTATCAGATTTGTAAATAAGGATATATTTCATTTCATCTTCACCATGATGAGCAATATATGGCTTTCCAGTTGTTACTAGATGCCAATTACTGTCAACTCTTTTGAACATCCTAATTTAAAAGATGTTAATTCATGATAATCAATAACAAGAGAATGAGCACATATTGTCCACAACCTTCTCATTGCTTTTCATAACCTCACAATAACTGACATCATGTTGAGAAACAATTGGGTCATTTGTAGCACTTTACCAGGGATTCCAATCAATAGATCATATTTATTTTCACTGGTCACTCCAGATGAAAAACATGATAGAGAAGTTAATAATGATAGTTCAATTTTTAAAATATTATTGATATTTAAAATTCTATTTAAAGCAGATATTTTAAGATGTCTTGAATTAACAAAGCAAAATAAAAATGCTTTAGTATTCTATTAAAATGTTACATGTTTCAAGAATTTAAAGAAAGAGAAGTTTCATTTCTCTATTTGGTTTTATTTTATATATTAATGTTTTGTATATTTAAAGCCTTGAGATAAAATGTCTTAGATGTATTTAAGTTTTTGTGGAACTGTGACCACTGTATAATCCCATGTTTTCCAATTTTGAGACAGGATGAAAAATCTCTATTCATATTTTCATACCATATTACTATCATAATTTTCTTTTCACTATTCCCTGCTACTCCTACATTAGTTATATTTAATATGCTTCTCATGAAAAATTAAAGTAGTCTAGAACTTGTAAAAAAATGTCATTCCATAAGTATCTTTCATATTTTTAAAAAAATAATTTTTACCTGGTTTTTCCACTTTGATTACTTCAGCTCCAAGATCCCCGAGGTTCATAGTGGCAAAAGGTCCTGCAAGTACTCTGCAACATTTCATAATGAAATTGATGTATGTATGCATACATTTATTTATTTTATAGGATTCATAGCCTAGGGCCGTGATGGCAAACCTATGGCACGCATGCCACAGGTGGCATGTGAAGCCATATTGGTGGGCACCTGAGCGTTGCCCTAGCTCAGCTCCAGAACACATGCGTGCGCTGGCCAGCTCATTTTTGGGCTTTCTGGGCCCAACGGAAGTCGGCAAACGGGCTGTTTCTGGCCTCCAGGGAGGTGGGGAAGGCTGTTTTTGCCCTCCCCAGGCTCCTAGAAAGCCTCTGGAGCCTGGGGAGGGCATAAAACGGGCCTACCGGGCCCACCAGGCCATCACATGCCAAAAGCAGGGGGAGCATGGGGGGGTCATGCATGCATGCGTGGGGCAGCAGGACACATAGAATTATGGGTGTGGGCATGCATGTGCGCGACTATCCCGCACTCCCCCAGCTTTTGGCACGTGATGGCAAAAAGGTTAGCCATCACTGGCCTAGGGCCATCTGTCTCATATAATTATTCTAGGCAGCTCACAACAATCCATAAAACATGGCTAAAAAGAAGAGAGCTCTTCCCCCAGGCACTAGACCAAGCATCCTCTCACATTCTAGCTCAATATTTGGGAAAGTGCCAGGTCCCCAGGGCCCTCCACATTAGAGATCCCTGGGAGCACAGGTGGAAGGCTGTTCCAAAGGCCTGCAGCAGCCACCAAGGTACATCTCTGAGGTCTCATCAAATGGCAACATTTAAGAGAATGGAACACATCCATTCAAACTAACCTAGGCAATCCAGCAAATAACAAAAATATTAACATTTTTAAAAATTTATTAAGAATTTTCTCATAAATAAAAGACAAATCAAAAAATAAAGGACGGAGGGAGGGAGGGAGGGAGGGAAAGTAAGAAAAAGAGCAAGAAAAAAAATACAAAGAAAGGAAGGGGGAGAAACTATCGAAATACATTATTTCCTAACTTCTTTCACCAAATACCGTACTTTTCAGAGTATAAAACACACAGGAGTATAAGACGCACCTACCTTTTTTGGTGAGAAAAAGAAGAAAAAGTAATCTCCCTCTGCCTCTGCTTCCCAGCAATTTTGCCTCATTCCAGCAAACGGCAAACAACCTGCTTTACTTTCATTTTCGTTTTCAGCACAGCTTGATTAGCACAAAGAAAAAAAAATCTGCTCTAGCAATTTACCTCTTTGCAGCAAGCAGCAGAGCCCTGCGCAAAACAGCTAAGAGCAAATCAGCTGAAAGTCGGGAGGCCGATCCAATCAACTTGTGCTAATTAGCCTGTGCTGAAGCTGAAAGCTGTTTTTTCTTGTTGTTTGCTTGCAAGGAGGTAACTGCTGCGAGGCAGAGACCAAAGGATGGGGACCAGTGGGTGGGCGGGGCTACATTCGGTGTATAAAACGCACCTAAATTTTCACCCCTTTTTAGGGGGGGAAAGGTGCGTCTTATACTCCGAAAAATACAGTAATTACAATCTTATTGTCCCTCCCCTTAAAATTTTAACATTTTTGTTAAAGACTTTGCATGAGGCGATTTAATAATTCTCTGAACTACATCCAAAGCAGTACAAACCTTGTTAGATCAAGAATTCTCACACCATCAAGTGGCTTCACTGTATCAGCACCTGGTAATGAACAGAAAAATGCTATTATAATCAGTTAATTATCAGGCTGATGTCATTTTTCAGGGGAGGGAAAGTTCACTTTAATTAGCATAATTTGCAACTTCTAAACATACATCATGAAGAGCAAATTTCTGCAAAGACCAGAAGCAGGGAAAACCTCTAGCAATTTTTTTTTAAGTTTGATTGGATTTTTATTATTAAATATATATCAATATCCATACATGAACAGTGTGGCCTCTGGGTATAATTCATTTTGATACAACTAGCGATAATAATATTAATGTTTGTTACATTAATCAAATTTATGTAATCCTAGTATTAATATACATGTTTGTTTTAAAGTCGTCATTCAATATTTCAATGTTCCATTTTAATGCCAATGATATGATTTAAGCATACAAATACCATCTTTCAGCCTCTAATCTTTCCATCTAGTTATTGCTTATGTTCTATTATATAAACATTAAATATGCTAATATTCTCCTTTTCTTATTTCTACCTCTATTCTGGCTTCTAGTCAGGCCACCATTACTAATCCTAGTGTTAATACACATGTTTATATTAAGACATAGTTCTTCATTATTTGGTTGTTCAGTGTTTCAATATACCATTCTAATACCATTCGTCATATTATTTAAGCATATATAATAATATCATCTTTCAACCTCCAATCTTTCATTTAACTATTGCTTTATCTAAAAGTGTACATTCTTATTTCTATCTCTATTCTAGTTTTTAATCAGGCCATAATTATATTAGGGAAAAAATATTTCCTTTCTATCCATCATCTCTTGCCTGTTTTAATACTTCAATTATTAGTTTTTTAGCTTGACTCCCAACCTCGTCTCTTGGAGCTTTGTCTCTATCAACATCTGCCAAGATCTGCCTTCTTCACCATTCAGTCTGAATATTTCTCCCATCTCTATCCTGGTAAGCTGCTAGGTCTCCACAGTATCCACCTAAACCCCTATCTCCCTTTCAAAGTATCTTCCAGTTTATCCGATTCCATTTTTAAATCTCTTAAAATACTTTTCCCTTGGTTTATTTCGTCATTATTATCTTTATCATCTTCTCCTTCTCATCTTCTTGCTTTATTTGCTGATTTCTCTGTTCTATCTTTTCCTCTATTATTTCTGTTGTCTCCTCTCTTTCCTGGACTCTTTGACCTTCATTCATTATCAGTTGTAGGATATTTTCTATTTTCCCATTTATGCCTTGCACTAGGTTCTTCATCACTCTGTGATTCTTTGTCATAATATCCTTAATGCTTTGAAACAGCAATGCCATTTCTTTTGAAATCTCACTCATTTCCCCCTGAAGGAGCATCTTGTCTTATTTTGTTAAGTCCCACTCTTAGTCAACAGTCCAAAAACAATATATTCACGTCCAATGTTGCTCCTCAGAAAGTTCAATGATAATAGTTCTTTACATCTCAGGATTATTAATCTGTTTATTTCTCTTACCTAAAATTTGCAGGCTTGTAGAGGTATGATATATTTTCCATTCACCAGTAGATGGTTTCAGCGTTGTTTTGAGTCTAACAAACTGATTAGTCCAAATTTAATTCAATTTATGGGAGCAAAGTCAGCTATTCAAGTAGATAGTTCCAGCGTTTTATAATGCATTTCCAGAACAACGCCTACCCAGTTAAAAGTCCAATTTTCTATGTTTTAAAAGATCTTTAGCTTTTCTCCCCTTACTTACTTTCTTTCGGGTCTAGGATTTTTCTCTCTATTGTTATTCACTGCTTTAAGAAATAGTTCTAAGAGTCCTCTGGAGTCCATTTAAGATCATGCCTATTGCTTCAGTGACTCAATTCTTTGGCGCTCAGCCTTTCTTATGGTCCAACTTTCACAGCCATATATTGCAACTGGGAAAACCATAGCCTTGACTATACGCACTATTGTTGGCAGGGTGATGTCTCTGCTTTTTACTATGCTGTCTAGATTTGCCATAGCTTTGCTCCCCAGGAGCAACCAGTTTCTTGGCTGCAGTCCCCATCTGCGGTGATCTTGGAGCCCAGGAAAATAAAATCTGTCACTACCTCCATTTCTTCCCCATCTATTTGCCAGGAATTGAGAGGGCCGGATGCCATGAGCTTAGTTTTCTTAATATTGAGTTTCAAGCCAACTTTTGCACTCTCCTTCTTTACCAGCATCAAGAGGCTCTTTAGTTCCTCTTCACTTTCTGCCATTAAAGTGGTATCATCTGCATATCTGAGACTGTTGATATTTCTCCCAGCAATCTTAATTCCAACTTTTGATTCATCTAGCCCCACCTTTCTCATGATGTGCTCTGCACATTAAGTTAAATAGGCAGGGCGACAGTATACAGAAGTGATGGCTAACCTTTTTGCCACTGCGTGCCAGGAAGGGGGGGGTCATGTGTGTACGTGCCCACACTCATAATTCTATGCACTCCGCCTCCACGCATGTGACCCCCCTGCTCCTGGCACATGATGGCACAGTAGGCCCATTTTTCTCTCTCACCTGGCTCTAGGGCCTCTCTAGGAGTCTGGGAAGGACGAAAACGGCCTGCGCACCCACCCACCCCCGGAGATCCTCTGGAGACTGAAAACGACCTGTTTGACAATTTCCAGTGGGACCTGAAGGCCTGTTTTTTGCTGTCCCCAGCCTCCAGGGCCTCTCTAGGAGTGTGGGGAAGGCGAAAATAGCCTTCCCCACCACCACCCCGGATGTCCTCCGGAGGCCGAAAACGCCCATTAGACAACTTCCAGTCCCACCTTCATGCCCTTTTTGACCTCTGGACGACCTCTGGGGGTGGGGGAAGCCATTTTCGCTCTCCCCAGACTCCTATAGCATAGTCAATGAAGCAGAAGTAGATGTTTTTCTGGAACTCCCTAGCTTTCTCCATGATCCAGCATATGTTGGCAATTTGATCTCTAGTTCCTTTGCCTCTTCAAATCCTGCCTGTACTTCTGGTAGTTCTTGATCCACATACTGCTGGAGCCTAGCTTGTAGGATTTTAAGCATAACATTACTAGCATGTGAAATGAGTGCGATGGTGCGATAGTTTGAACATTCTTTGCCTTTGGAATTGGAATGTAAACTGACCTTTTCCAATCCTGTGGTCACTGTTGAGTTTTCCAAAATTGCTGGCAAATTGAGTGTAGCACTTTTACTGTATCGTCTTTTAAGATTTTGAATAGTTCAGCTGGAATACTGTCACCTCCACTAGCTTTGTTGTTGCTCAGATTTCCAAATGCCCGTTTGACTTCACATTCTAGGACAGTGATGGCTAACCTTTTTGCCATCGCGTGCCAGGAGAGGGGGGGCGGAGCGGGTCACGCGCGCACGTGCCCACGCACATGCGCACGCAACCCCACTCACCCCCGCTACTGGCACATGAAGGCCTGGTAGCCCATTTTTCTTTCTTACCTGGTTCCAGGTTTCTGATTCTGCTGGAATACTGGTTTAGGTAAACCAGTTTTCTGACTCAATAAGGCAAATTTCTGATTAATGAAAAATGGATCGGTTTAATTGCAGCATTGGTAATCACTTAAATCCATTATCAAGCATTCTCTGCCTGTCTCCAAGAGAAGCCCCAGCCTCAGTTGTTCAGGAGAGAGATAAAATAGAGACCTATAGGTAATCTGCTTAAATTCCTAGAGGAAAAGTGGGAATAAAAATTAATAAAATAATAAAATTAATAAACAAGTTATGTTGAAAATGTCAATCTCTATTACAAAGTGCAGTGCTATAAAGATTCCCACAAGCCAAAATCAGCTCCTGATGACTTCAAAATCACGTAAATTCATGGACACATCTTACAAAAGTGGTTTGTGGCCTTCTTTTCAGATTTTTTTTTTCAACTTCTCAGATTACTATACCAACATTAGGATCTCATTAACCGTCTTCCAGCCAAATACTGTGTAGCCAATTATTTCCTTCACTTTTTTAGATCAATAAAGATTAGCTATCTGCTGTGACTTAACTAGGTATAAACCTATGTTAATAATGTAATTATTTAATTATTTTCTTGCAATGAATATTTAAGCCATTCTATACACTATTTAATGTAATTTGTAAAAACACTGTAATTTAATTGGAAATAATTCTCCAGTTAAAGCAGGTTATTTTTAGATAGCAACTGTAAGCATTACTTTCTATTCAATATATCCAGTTATACTCAACACACATTTCAGAGGTGATAACCTACAAAATAAGCAAAGAGAACCCTGACTTTTTTTTCTAGAAATCCTATCTTTCGCTGACAGAGGACTAGCCCTGACACACACTTTGGAAATTTTGGTTTCCAAAGATTTGCATTTCCAAGATAAGATTTACTAAACTTCCCCCAAATTTGCAAGTGTTATGATCTCGTTTGATTTTGATTAATTATGGGCCATCAAGTCGTTTCCGACCCTAGCGACCACACAGCTATGCTTTATTTTTACGAATTGCTCCAACTTATTATATTCTGTTGCAAATGAAAGGTTCCGAAATGGGGTTTCTCCTGAACGCTTTCTCTAAAGCTCTTCTCTGCTGCGGTATACAGCTTCTTATGATAACGTATCACAATCTTCGGCAATGCCTTGACTGAACGGAGAATGTTAAAAATCGGCTACCTGGATGGGGGCAGTTTCCCTGCTGCAGTCCCCGGAAACTGCCAGAACAGGAGGGAAGTCGCAAGAGTTGAGGGAAGGCCCGGGGACCGAGAAAGGAGCCGACGCCGATATCCAGCGGCGAACATAGGCCTTTCCACAGATGATATATAGTGCGGCTGTTTCTTCCCATTTTAGCCCCCAACATGCCGGAAGCTGACATTGGCCGCCGCTGAAGCTGACTCGCAAAGCAGCGGGAGGGCTGACATCAGCACTACAAAAAACTTTGGACTCTTGTACCAAGTCTTCGAAGGCGTCCACTGCGCAGGCGCGATGGATACCTTGTTTCTGAAACCAAGCGAGGCAGTCCGGGGGACGGGGAGTGAAAGGACACAAGCACGAGCTTTGAAATTATATTTTAGAAGCTGTGTGCTAAGAAATGATTCCCGCCTCTCCTTTTTTTTTTTTTTAACGCCGTTGAAGATCTATCCGTTTTAGGTACCATTAGGATGGAATAATCTGCAAGCCTGAGCAAAAATGCTGCTTTTTTTTCTTGAGGCAAATGCAAGCATAAAAGGGAGCTTAGAAGGAAACAAGAAATATAGAAAAATAACGTTGCAGTTTTGCCGCCCCCTTTTAGTCCCCTTTCAGATTGATCGATCAGCAAAACATGAAAGAGGGATCTTACTACAGTTTAGCCTCGCAGCCCAAGCACGTACAACTCGGAAGCTACTCCCTCCAAAATCAGCCAGCTTCGTTCCAAAGTCGGGTACGTAGATTGGGAACGCGTCCAAACATTGCGCGATTTAAAGAGAAATTCCGTACCAAGAAAATACTCTAGAAATTGAGATACTACTTGAAAACGTAGCAAGAGGCCAACATACAATTCCAAATAGGCTAAAGGAATACCCACTATATTGGAATAACTAAATGAATAAATTATCAATTGTATTCAATTATATTGAAACTTTAGATTTGTACCGCACGCCCGTACGAAAAATTGTAATTGGATAACTAGATTCGACTAATGTAGCCTACATATTGCAAAAACGTTAAGAACACGCAAGTAAAACGTCTCAATTTCTAATTCACACGGAAGAAGACGTCAAGCCGGCAGCGCGAAACGGAAGACGCTCGACGGAGCAGTTTCGAAGGAGGGCTGCAATCGAATCGACCCGGAACTCCTCCTCCTCCTCCTCCGGAGTTTACAAGGCGAAGGAAATCGGCGGTTGCTGTAGGGGCATTCACGAGATCGCCATGTATCGGCAGGGCTTCCGGCCTCCCACTCCGCCGTCTTCGAGTGGCTCCGGGTTTTTGAGCCCTGCCTCTGGAGGAGCCTCTCCACAAGGCTATCGAAGCCCTCGCCACATGTCGCCTTACGGATCCCGCTCGCGGCCGTACGACATTTCTCCTCGCTCTCCCCGCTTCCAAACGTGCGGGGACGGTGGAGGCTGGTTTGGAGGCTCGGCAGGGGCGCACACACCATGTAGGCCCCACAGCGCCAGTCCCAGCCACTTGGCTCCCTACAGTGGTGGCAAGTCCCCCGGAGGAGCATTTTACCAGCAGCAGCCCTTCAAGCAGCCGCCTTCGGGGGGCTACCAGAGATACAACCAGGTATTTACTGGGGGAGGAGGGGGGTAGACATAACCGGGGTCGTTCAACGGTTCAGCCATTCAGCCCCTGCTGATTTCTGAATTTGCGTAGAATGAAGCCTGCCCTTTTTGCACGCCTGTTTAGTATCCAGTCAGCAGACATGTAACATTCAATTATGCCTTTTAACATGAAATCGCAATTATGCCGAATATTGATAGTCTAAATACGTGTAAATCGGAAATTTAGTACAAATAAACGGGTTTCTGTTAAGTTGGGGCTCTGAGAAAAACGTCTGCAAAAAAACTGAGGAGGATCGTGGTACTTTCAAGGCCTGGAGGATCCAACCACTAGATATGTATAACAAACCTAGGCAATCTATTCCATAAAATAAATAACAGCCAGGTTTATATACCATACAGTATCTTTGACAGTTTCTGGATTGACTACTCTCTGAGAAAATCAAGAAACACCCCCTTTTTGAAAATGAAGGATGTTTCTGCCCCCCTATTTTTCAACAAAAACAAAGGATTTTCCTCTTCATTTGTTTCTGAACCCCATTCGGACCCCAGTTGAGCAGTTCCAAAATTCAGGCTGAGGATGAATGTAAACAACCAGATATGCACAATATTGATTGATTTCACTCATATGAGAATAAGCCCTATTAGACACAGGAGCCTCTAACTTCTAAGTAAACTTGCATGCACTGAAGATTTCAGCTCTAAATTTGCACTCCACTGAATTCCTAACAGAAAAAAATAGGATGTTCAACCAGTTTCACAAACTGGTAGTAAATACTTGTGATAATATGTGGGAACTTGGAAGATGGGAGAAAAGACCCATAGCCTAAGCCAGGGGTCTGCAACCTTAAACACCCAAAGAGCCATTTGTACCCATTTCCCACAGGAAAGAAATCACTGTGAGCCACAAAACCTTGATGGGCGTGGCCAACTCAATGTTACTCACTCCCACCCAGTCACATGACACACACACACACACAGAGCGATGCCGACCCAGATTTTGTGGCTCCCGGTGTTTTCTGTGGGAAACAGGTATCTGTCTCTGTTTCTCTCTTTCCCTCTATCTCTCCCTCTCTCTTGTCTCTTCCTCTGTCTCTCTCTTTCTCTCTGTCTCTTTCTTTTTCCCCTCCCTCCCTCTCTCTCTTTTTCTCCCTCATCATATCTCTCTGTCTGTCTGTCTCTCTCATGAGCGTGTGTGTGTGTGTGTGTGTATGTGTGTTCCCTCTTGAACCATTTCCAAAAACATGTTATTCTTCTTTGGGTGCTTTTTACCATATAATCAAGAGTCATTTCAGGTTTCCAGATAAAATGAAGCTCTTTTGTCCCCTGCTGTGACTCCCTGTTGGCTGAACCCACCACTGGTTGGCCCCTCCCCTTCCCAGTCATTTCTCGCCTGGCCTGAGAGGGAAAGGGCAACGGCGGGGGATGGAGACTCACTCCATATTCCAGAATAGAAGCAAAGCGCCCCTGTACTTGTCTTATCACTTGGGTACTTCTTCCACCCCTTGTTGCTGTGCTCACCTCAGTCGCTCAGGGAGATGCGCAACTTGCTCTTCACCCCAAGACACTGGCCCGGCCCAGTTGCAGCTGATGCTCTGTGTCGTAATGGGCTCCAGGAGGAGGAGGGGATGTAGTCTCCCCCATTGTGAAGCGCTAAATTTAACTGCTGCACAAGACACTGAAAGAGCAGTGGGCAAGCCATGGAGGCGGCGAGAGCAGCGGCATTGGCCGCAGCCAGGCCGGGCCAGTGTCTCAGGGCAGACAGCAAGTTGCGCATCTCTCCAAGCAACCAAGGTGCGTGCAGCACTAACAGCCTGAAGAAGCACCCACAAGACCCAGCAAATACAGGGGTGCTTCACTTCCGCTCTAGAATATGGAGGGAGTCTCCATCCCCTGCCGTCACCCTTGCCTTCTCAGGCTAGGTGAGGAGTGACTGGGAGGGCGAGGAGCGGGGCCAGCCAGTGGTGGGTTCAGCCGACAGAGAGCGACAGCAGGGGGACGAAAGAGCTGCATGCGGCTCTGGAGCCACGGGTTGCCGACAACCGGCCTAGGCAACCGACTGAGAAGAGGCAGCTTAGTCCACAGGAGAAGCTGGAGCTTTGGACCGCGTCGTGCCTTTGCGGCCTCTGACCCGATGCCGATCTCAACTGGCTCCTTGGTTTTCTGAGGAGCTGAGAGAGATGAAGCGTCGGAAAAGACGCCTAGAGAGCATTTGGAGGACTAGCCAATCCGACTCCGACCGGACACAGGTGAGGTCTTATATCAAGACCTACCTAGTGGCGATAAAAGCGGCAAAGTCTAACCACTTTTCCGCTCTTATCGCATCTGCAGAGAACCGCCCAGCCGCCTTGTTTAGGGTGACCCACTCCCTCCTCCGGGGGGGAGTGCGGGAAGATCCCTTGCAGGGTCGCGCTGAGGATTTTGTGCAATTCCTGCACGATAAAGTCGCTCGGATTCGGGATGGCTTGGACTCCGACTGGATGAGTCCACGGGAGGAGACGAGGGCAGGTCTTGAGAATGTTACCTGGGAGGAGTTTGATCCTGTGACTCCCGAGGATGTGGACAGGGTTCTGGGTAAGATTAGTGCCGCCACGTGTTTATTGGACCCGTGTCCCTCCTGGTTGGTGCTGGCCTCCCGGGAGGTTACACGAGGCTGGCTCCAGGGGATTATAAGTGCTTCTCTGAGTGAGGGTGCCTTTCCTGCCGCCTTGAAAGAGGCGGTAGTGAGGCCCCTCCTCAAGAAGCCTTCCCTGGACCCGGCTGAATTAGCCAACTATCGTCCAGTCTCCAACCTTCGTTTTGTGGCGAAGGTTGTTGAGAGCGTGGTGGCACGACAACTTCCCCGGCACCTGGATGAAGCTATCTATCTAGACCCGTACCAGTCGGGCTTCAGGCAGGGGTACAGCACTGAAACGGCATTGGTCGCGTTGGTGGATGATCTCTGGAGGGCTCGGGACAGGGGTTGCTCCTCTGTCCTAGTCCTATTAGACCTCTCGGCGGCTTTTGATACCATCGACCATGGTATCATGCTGCAGCGGTTGAGGGGGTTAGGAATAGGGGGCACCGTTTTGCGGTGGTTCTCCTCCTTCCTCTCCGACCGCTCGCAGTTTGTGTTGGCAGGGGGACAGAGGTCGACCTCGAGGCATCTCGCATGGGGAGTGCCGCAAGGGTCGGTCCTCTCGCCTCTCCTGTTCAACATTTATGTGAAGCCGCTGGGTGAGATCATCCGTGGTTTTGGGGTGAAGTGTCATCTGTACGCTGATGATACTCAGCTGTACATCTCCACCCCAGACCACCCCAACGATGCCCTTGATGTGATGTCCCGCTGCCTGGAGGCCGTGCGGGCCTGGATGGGGAGGAACAGGCTCAGACTCAACCCCTCCAAGACCGAGTGGCTGTGGCTTCCGGCGCCCCGATATAGTCAGCAGGTGCCATCGCTGACTATTGGGGGTGAATCTTTGCCCCCCACAGAGAGGGCTCGCAATCTGGGTGTCCTCCTGGACGCACGGCTGTCTTTAGAAGAGCACATGACGGCCGTGGCCAGGGGGGCCTTTTATCAGGTTCGCCTGATTCTCCAGTTGCAGCCCTTTCTGGATCGGGACGCCTTGCGCACGGTCACTCACGCCCTTGTCACCTCCCGGTTGGACTATTGTAATGCTCTCTACATGGGGCTCCCCTTGAAGAGCACTCGGAGGCTCCAACTGGTCCAGAATGCGGCCGCGCGGGTGGTTATGGGTGCAACCCGTTGCGCCCACGTGACACCCCTCCTGCGCGAGCTGCACTGGCTCCCAGTGGTCTTCCGGGTGCGATTCAAGGTGTTGGTTACCACCTTTAAAGCGCTCCATGGCATAGGACCCGGGTACCTTCGAGACCGTCTTCTGCCACCAATAGCCTCCCACCGACCAGTCCGCTCCCACAGAGAGGGTCTCCTCCGGGTGCCATCAGCCAAGTTATGTCGGCTGGCGACACCCAGGGGGAGGGCCTTCTCTGTGGGAGCTCCAGCCCTGTGGAATGAACTGCCCCCCGAAATACGAAAGATTTCCGACCTCCGGGTGTTTCGCTGCGCTCTGAAGACCCTGTTGTTCCGCCAGGCAGGGTTACTAACATAACGTTTTAAATTGGGGTATTTTAAATTTCTGGGATTTTAATTGGAGCCTAATTATTTAATGATTTTAAATTTTAAATTGTTGTCGTGTTTTTTGTGTTTTTAAATAGGCTGTACACCGCCCTGAGTCCTTCGGGAGAAGGGCGGTATAGAAATAAAATTATTATTATTATTATTATTATTAGGAGAAAGGCTAGAAAGCAATGCAGAAAGGATCTCCTTAGTTTTTGAAGACTAAAAAAGAGAGGTTTGAACTAATCATTTATGAAGATTCTCAGTTATCCAAGTAATGTTTGTCCCAAAGGTGCTTTTCAAAAGGCAACTGGATTTTCTTGGTTTTTTTCCTTGAAAACTTTTCACTTCTCATTTAAGAAGCTTCTTCAGTTCTAACTGAATATTGGGGAATAGATCATTCTTTGTATTCATCTGATTGTTAGCATTCTGAAGGTCAGTCGGTTAGTTCTCAGAGAGTTTGAGTCCACTTGGGGATTTATCTGTTCCAGTGGTGGGTTGCCCCCGGTTCGCACTGGTTCTATAGAACCGGTAATAAAACCGGCAGGAGGCTCCACCCACTGACCCTGATGTCATCAAAATGCTTCTGCGCTTGCGCAGAAGAACGCACAAGCACGCACGCACGGCCCTGTTGCGAACCAGTAGTAAAGGTAAGTAGAACCCACCCCTGATCTGTTCCCTCAGGGTCACCTAAATCAGAGTGCAAATGAATGTGGAACCTTCTTGGGATTGCTGAAAGGATTGTGCTGTAGACAGGAGATATACCATGTTTCCCTGAATACAACCTATTCAAAAAGTAAGGCCTAGCCTGATTTTTTGGGGGTAAGCCTAATATACACCCTACCCCAAAATAAGTCCTAGTGGTGGGTGTGGCCAGCACAGGAAGCAGCCTTTCCCTTCCCCGGTTAGCTAATGGCAGCTGGGCCCCTTAATGGCGGCCTGCGGATCAGCTGAGCTGATTGGGAGCTCCTTCTCATTCTATCTCTCTGGATGCCTGGAGGTGTTTCTTGTACAATCTTACCAGCCCCAGCCCTGCTGCGGCACCAGGCAGCCTCCCAGCTGAGGTCTCCTTGAGTCCTGATCCAGGCCTTGCCATACCGGGGGGGGGGGGGCACCGTCAGCTGACGAGTCCAACGATGAGCAAGGCTGTGGCAGCGGGATACATCAGGACAGCGCTGGCCAGCCACTCATCAGCAGATTGCTCTCCTGGCTGGGTATGGCCACGAGCAGCACCGGCAGGCAACGAGGTGCGTGGGTGGCGCGAAGAACAGGAAGGCGATGGCGGCGATGGGACTTCCGGTGGCAGTGCAACACAGCCGCTCATCAGCTGTTCGCCCATGCAGCCATGCACATGCTTCCAGCCATGCTTCTTAGGACTCTGCACCATGCTGTCAGCCCAGCCACACCGGTGGGACCGGAAGTCCTGTCGCCACCGTTACCTCCCTTCTTTGTGCCAGCCGCGCACCTCGTTGCCTGCCAGTGCTGCTCGCAGCCAGACCCAGCCAGAAGAACGGCCCGCTGGCCGGTGCTGTCCTGATATGTCCCGCCACACACACACCCCTGCCTCCTAATCAGCTCAGCTGATCTGTGGGCCACGGTTAAGGAGCCCAGCAGCCATAAGGTGACCATGCTCGCCGCCTCCTACACCTCAAAAAAAATAAGGCCAACTGCTTATTTCGGGGGTCAAAAGAAAATGACCCAGTGTCAGGTGTGCTTCCTTCAAAGTCCAGGAAAGAATGACCCAAACTCCATGTTTTATAGAGGAAGGTACTTTTACTAGAAATGAAGTGAACGCAACCACAGCTAAGCTGAAATTAAAGCAATAGGCACGAAAAATGCATATAGAAAGCATCCCCTCCCACTGTCCATCGTAAATCATCCAATCCAAGGGTCAGGTGGAAGCACATCTGGCAGCGTCATCAATCAGGAATGCCACAACGGTTACCCGATAGCCACTCCAAGGATTCAGTTTCGTTTCTTCCGAAGCCACGCCCCTCCTCCAGCACGCTTCCCCCCCAAGCTCCCTAGCTGTCCCCCCTCCCGGTTCCTATGGCAGTCAAAGCAGCAAAAGTGGAGGCTGACATTCGGCCTCTCTGCAGAAGAGATGTTAGTCCTAAACAGGGAAGAGAAAAATGCAACACAGAAATTACAGTTTATCAGGGTATTTGGTATGAAACAATTGTACTTTCCTGGGCGCCCGGACATCACGTTTATTCACCCATTCATCTTGAGATAAAGGAAAATGTTTCCAGGCCACCAGATATTGCACTTTACCATGGTGTTTCCTATAATCTAGAATTTCCTTAACTTCAAAATGTTGTTCCCCCTCTATCAGTATAGGGACCGGGGGAGAACTTTGGTCCGGATGCAAAGGGGATGAGTGTTCTGGTTTTAACAAGCTAACATGAAATACAGGGTGTATTCGTCTCAGAATTTTTGGCAATTCCAATTCAACTGTTAACTGGGTTTATGAGTCTAGTGATTTGGAAAGGACCCACATACTTGGGTCCAAGCTTTTTGATTTCTGGGAAGTCTGTAAATATTTGGTGGAAAGATAAACCCTGTCACCCACTTGGTACACTTGTGCCGGGGACCTTTTTTTGTCAGCCTGGGTTTTATGTGCTCAATGTGCGTCATCTAAAGCTTTTCGAGTTACTGCCCAAGTACCCCGTAGCTGTTCTATCCACTCAATCAAAGAGGGGTTCTGTGGGTCATCCTGTGGTAGCTCAGGGATCGGCACAAACTCCTAACCAGACGCTTTCTTAAATCCGGTGCTGCTATGTATGGAGTTATTGTACGCCACCTCTGCAAATGGCAATAGGTCCACCCAATTATCTTGCTGGTAATTTACGTAACATCTCAAGTACTGTTCTAAGACGGCATTGGTTCTCTCACAAGCCCCATTAGTTTGGGGGTGGTGGGCGGAGCTTAACCCCTGGGCAGAGCCTATCAACTTTAAAAACTCCTTCCAAAAGTGGGAAGTAAATTGTACACCCCTGTCTGAAATTATATATTTTGGAGCCCCATGTAATCGGTAAACATGACGAATAAACAATTTTGCAAGGGTTTTAGCTGAAGGGATTTTAGAACAGGGGATGAAATGCACTTGTTTGGAAAACAGGTCCGTTACCGCCCAAATGACGGTGCAGCCTTCACTTTCTGGTAGGTCCACAATAAAATCCATGGATATTTCTTTCCAAGGGGCATTCGGCCTTGCCACACTCTGAAGCAAACCGGGCGGTTTCCCCGAAGATCTCTTAGCCGAGGCACACACCCGACAACTAGCTACATATGCCTCTATGTCCTTTTTGAGTGCAGGCCACCAAAATTGTTTTTTAATGAGATGCAGAGTTTTAACAAATCCAAAGTGGCCTGCCGCCTTGGCATCATGAGCGTACTGCAACATTGTTACTCTTAAACTGGCAGGAACATACAATTTCGCCCCAATCCAGGCTAGACCATCACGGAGTGTACATTCATTTGAGTGGGTTTTAAACCATTCGTCGGTTCTCAAAGCATCTTTCAGTTTCTGAAGTAACTCTCCCGAGAGGGCTGGATCAGTCTTCGCCTGTGCCCTGGTAGTCATTGGCGCTGCTAGTTGTGTCAAAGGGATGATAGGACAAACCACTTTCTCCTTGGTGCTGTTGTATTGAGGCAATCTGGAAAGTGCATCTGCCATGAAGTTCTTTCCACCAGGAAGGTATCGTAGAGTGAAATTAAAACGGTTGAAGTGCTGGGCCCAACGGGCTTGCTTGGGTGACAGTTTACACGGTGTTTTCAACAGCTCCAGGTTTTTATGGTCAGTCCAAACTTCAAAAGGGTGCTTTGCTCCTTCTAGAAACTGTCTCCACGTTAACAACGCCCATCGCACTGCAAAAGCTTCCTTTTCCCATATGGCGCATCTTCTCTCGGTTTCTGATAATTTACGGGGCGTGTAAGCACAGGGTTGCAATTCCCCTTTTCCGTTTTTCTGCAGAAGTACTGCTCCCATGGCCACGTCGCTCGCATCAGCCTGTACTACAAAAGGTTCTTCCATGTCCCGATGTTTGAGGACTGGTTCAGCAGCAAACAATCGTTTCAATTTTTCGAAGGCCGCTTGACAGTCCATAGTCCATTCAAGGAGTCGTGAGGGCCTTGGTTTTGCCTCAGCTCTAGTTTTCAGAAGATTTGTTATTGGCAGCGCAATTTTTGCAAACGAGGGGATAAACTGTCTATAGAAGTTCGCAAATCCCAGGAAACTCTGTAGTTGTTTGTGGGTGCGTGGGGCAGCCCATTCCAATATGGCCTGAACCTTTCCAGGGTCCATCTGGATATCCGATATGCGATATCCAAGATAGTCAGTTTTGCTTTGGTGGAACTCGCACTTAGAAAGTTTGGCATATAGTTCAGCAGCCCTGAGTTTTTTCAGGACCATTCGCACCAATTTCACATGGTCGTCCATGTTCTCTGAGTAGATAAGAATGTCGTCCAAGTAGACCAGGACCCCATTATACAGGTGCTCATGCAGTACTTTGTTAATCAATTGCATGAACACAGCAGGGGCTCCCTGTAGTCCAAACGGGAGCACTCTAAACTGGAAACATCCAAGTGGGCAACTAAATGCTGTCTTCCATTCATCCCCCTCTTTAATTCTCACTCGGTAGTATGCCTCCCGTAAGTCAAGTTTGGTGAAGATTTTCCCCTTTCCGAGGTGAGATAGCATGTCCTTAATGAGTGGTAGGGGGTAAACGTTTTCCACGCAAATCGCGTTCAAATTTCTATAATCAATTACCAAGCAAAAGGAGCCATCTTTCTTTTCTCGGAACAATACCGGTGCCGCCACCTTTGGTCTGGCTGGTTGGATAAACCCCCATTCTAGATTTTTATCAATGAAGTTTCGCAACTCCCCTAGTTCACGAGGGGTCTTTTGGCTTAGGGAGCTTCACCCAGGGAGTATTTCAATGGTACAGTCCGTAGCTCTGTGGGATTTTTGGCTTAGGGAGATTCACCCAGGGAGTATTTCAATGGTACAGTCCGTAGCTCTGTGGGGAGGTAGCACATCCGAGGCCCTTTCACTAAAAACTTCACGGAGATCCCAATACTTTTTTGGAATCTTCTCTCCTTCAATGCGGCCTACTGCCACTTCTGCTCTTTCGGGTTCTATACCTTCCTCAATGGGGGCTTCTTTCCTTTCTAGCCTCGGTTTTCCAGTACGAATATGCAGGACCCCAGTTCTCCAGTTAATCCGTGGGTTCCATCTACGGAGCCAGGGCAGTCCAAGTATTAGGGGTCGTTCCATGCCAGGGGCCACAATAAATCTGAGGCTTTCTACGTGATCCCCCAATTGCATTTCAATAGGTTCGGTCACAAAGCTGGCCGGGCCCCCTCCTGCAATCGATCCGTCCAACTGACAGAACGCAATGGGCCTTTTTAACATTTTAAGCCTCAGGCCCAATTTCTCCACCACTTTCGAGCTGACTATGCATCTGGTGCACCCAGAGTCTAATAAGGCTAACATCTGCGCATTTTTCCCTGTGGATGGCACCCTTATTTCTATGGGGACGAGCATGGGGTCCTCTGTTTGACTCACCAGATCGTCGGAGTTCGTCCCGCTGTCGTCTGCGGTGGTCGGAGTTCCCAACTAACCCTGGTTTCGGGGAGCGAACTCAACGACTTCTCCTTTCAGGGCGGTATCGCGGCCTTTTGCTGGCGCTTTGTCGGCCTTCTTGGGGCCCGAGCCAGTAGATTTTGGCACTGGCTTGGAGAAACATTCTTCCGCCCGATGGCCTTCCTTTCCACATTTGTAGCAGGTGAAAAGCTTCGATTTGGGTTTGAATTCCGCTCTCCCCGCGGCCGCCTTTGGCACTCCTTTGCGGTAGAAGGAGGATGACGGGTCTCCTGTGCGGCCTGCTCGGAGTCGGCTTCGGCCCAGTTCGATCTCCACATCCTCAGCTACTATGTACCAACTCTGCAAGTCTTCGGGGACCCCCCCCCCCGCCCTCTACAGTCCTTGTATATTTCTTCATTCAGCCCATCTTTGAAACTCTCCAGTAGGGCCGCTTCTGACTACCCTGTCATGTAAGGTGCCAGCTCGCGAAATTCTTGTGTGCATTCTGCCATTGATCTTCGGCCCTGCTGGATGCCCTTCATTCTGAGTCTCACCTTCCGTTCAGCTAGGTGGTCTTCAAACCGCCTCCTAAGAGCCCCCATGAACTGGTGGTAGTTCCTCAGCAAGGGGGAGTTATTATTGTGGAGGACCACCATCCATTCAGCGGCTACTCCCTCTAGGACGTTCGTCACGCATCTCATTCGAGCCGCATCTGATAAGTAGTCCTCCCCCCAGGCCTGCATGTGGTTCCACACTTGGGTCAAGAAAAGCCCCAATGTCTTTGGATTCCCATCATATTTTCCGGTTAGGGGGGAATTTTTGGGTTTTTACGCCTGCGGGGTGGGGCCTGCAAGGCTGGGGGTCCCTGGGCTGCTGCATCCCCCACTTGAGCTCCCGAAGCCTGAGATGTTCCTTCCCCAGCTTCCTCTTCTTCTCCCCCACAGGCTGTCTCTTCTGGATCCCCCCTGGGGCAGTCTCCTCCCTTCTCCATAGGGAACCCATAAGACTCGGCTTTTTCGGCTTTCTTCAACATCACGGAAAAGTTGTAACGCCTGCGCCATCATGAGGCTTTCGTTTTGCTCTTGCAGCCACACTGCCTCTCTCTTGCGGGGTCTGGAGCTGGTTACTCCCTGGGGGGTCCTCCCCAGGTCCGGCAATCTTCCTACTCCTCTCGACCATCTAGCTTCCTCAGGCTCCTCTCTCAGTCGGAGTTTTTCCATCTGCAGCCTTTTTTCTCTGCTTGAAGTGTAGTTATTGTAGAACCAGATGCTCCCATCTGGTCTTCTTCACTCTCCTGGTCCGACATAATTTGTTGTCAGCCCCCTCGGTGGTTATCCGGGATGGCTGGAGATGAATTTCAGTTTATTGTCAGGTGTGCTTCCTTCAAAGTCCAGGAAAGAATGACCCAAACTCCATGTTTTATAGAGGAAGGTACTTTTACTAGAAATGAAGTGAACACAACCACGGCTAAGCTGAAATTAAAGCAATAGGCGCGAAAAGTGCATATAGAATGCATCCCCTCCCACTGTCCATCGTAAATCATCCAATCCAAAGGTCTCCCAGGGTCAGGTGGAAGCACATCTGGCAGCGTCATCAATCAGGAATGCCACGACGGTTACCCGATAGCCACTCCAAGGATTCAGTTTCGTTTCTTCTGAAGCCACGCCCCTCCTCCAGCACGCTTCCCCCCCAAGCTCCCTAGCTCTCCCCCTTCCCAGTTCCTATGGCAGCCAAAGCAGCAAAAGCGGAGGCTGATACCCAGTCTTATTTTGGGGGAAACACGGTAGTTGGTGTCATATCCCTCTCCCTCTGTGGACAGAGGGCTGTTCAATTTTAACATAGATAGCCTCTTTGATCCCTCTTTCAAATCAGTGATCTTATCTGTCCAGAATGTGGACTTTGCTTCAAAACTCTTCCAAATGAGTGACATTTGTCTTTGAAATGCAGATGGACTGCTGAATCTTGCCCTGGTGGGTTTGTTCTCCTTTGTTGTGCCATGTGTTTGTGAAGTGGTTGTTTTGTTTCTCCAATGTATAGATCTGGAAATGTCTCACTGCATTGTACTGCATATACCACATTGCTCAGTTTGTGTCTGGATGTTTTATCCTGGGGTGGATCTGTTCAGCCTTTATTTCCTACTCCAGGACGCAGACCCCAATATAACTTCAAAGGTGGCAAAATTCTTTGCTGCAGTCGTGGCTGGAAAAAAACTGGGGAAGAGACAGGTAACCCCTATGGCAGAGGATCACTAGTATTGACAGTATAGATTGTACCTGAGGCAGTAGATGGTGTACTGTCGCAAGATCTATTCATATTTGTAAAATATACTCCCCTCCTATGTGTATTTTAATTTGGTCTCTGACCGCAATAAAAGCAATAAAAAACCTTCAGTCCAGTGGTATAGAATTCTGATCATTCCCATTTTGTAATCAAAAGACTTCCTAATTCTTTCTCTCCCCCCACCTGCAGACTGTGCTGCCTCTTACAGACTAATACCTTAGGCTGCAGAACTTCCTCCTGTCTCCCAAAGTCATTTCCACATTCCATTACAGTATTTGACTGCTGTAGAAGACATTAAGTAATCCCTTTTATTCAATCTGTCATTTTATTTCAGTAATTGGCCAGTAGCACAGATCTTCTGAAAAGTCACATTTATCTAGCCAAGTATCAATTTAGCCTAGACACCATAGAAATTGACTAGAATAAAACAAAGTTTTATAAAATATATAGCAATTTTTCTAAAATTATAAGAATTTTGGGAGTAAAAGTGTAAGTCATTATGCAATGTGAATAAGGCAATTAAATTTATTTATTTAGGAAATTTATATGGCCACATACTCACAACTAAGTGACTTACAAGCAATAAAAACACAGCATAGAAAATTTTAAAAAAATAGTAACACACACACACCAGCGACAATGATTATTTAGAATAAAAGAATAGTCAAATTACTGACCTAAACTATATAGTACTTTTAATATTAAAAATCCATAGAAAAATTGTATTTAATATTATAACTAGACAGATATGAGGATATATTGCATAAAGAAGAAGAATACATAAGGCGGAATTAAAATTTAACCTCGAAGTTCAAATCCTATTATAATGACTGTCTATGGATTACTTGGTGTTCCCTAATTTCATTTTGATAGCAAGCAAACAACAAAATTCTGAGGACCAAGATTTCCACAGTTCAACCTGGAGCTACAGATAATCTCTTTTATTTGTTTTATCTTTATTGATACAATGACTTAATAAAACAAAAATCAGAATCAATTGACTGTAAGGCTATAATATATTGTTATAGAACATTGTCATTAATGGATGGCTCCTTTTGTCCTATAAAGCAGGAGTCCCCAACCCCTGCGCCATGGCCCAAAACTGGCCCTGCCTCTCACATGGAACATCCCCATTCCCCCGCCTCCTTATATAGGCTGCCAAGACAGAAAGGTTGGGACTGCTGCTATAAAGCACACATTTACTTGAATAAAATATTAATGATATAATTATTACAAGAAATCCTTAATTTAGAACCATTCATTTAAAATATGTTCGAAGTTATAACACTGAAAAAAATTGACTTACAAACAGTCCTTGCACTTAGGACTTATGCAGCATCTTAGTCACGTGATCAAAAGTCAAGCACATATGAACAAAGCATTTATTTATGACAGTTGCAGCATCCTGGGATCATGTGATCACCATTTGAGACCTTTGCAGCCAGTTTCTACAAGTCAATGGGAGAAGCTAGATTTGCTATAAATAGAGCTATTTATAACTTTCTATACTTGTTTTAATATATTCTTTAGGCATTAACCATCTCAGCATTTTTCTTTGATTATAATTTTCAAGTGAGAATGTAAAATAACAGCTAGTTACTAATGTGTACAAATTACTATTTTTTAGGGTGGATAGAGGTATTGAAGAACTTATGTAAAGCTGATACTGAATGCAAAAATATACATATATAAATTTTAATTACATTCTTTTCTTTTGCTTCATGACTTTTCTCGAAGGGATCACCCCGAATATCGACTCCATTTGGTACACCACATGGGAAAGAGAAAACACTGTCAAATGATGATATGGAGAATTATTATAAACCTTCAATGCTTGAAGACCCATGGGCAGGCCTAGAACCAGTGTCTGTTACTGATGTTAACCAACTATTCAGCCTTGAACAAGCAACACACTGTGGTAGAAAAGGGAGATATTTCAGCTAAAGAACTTGCAAGTTAAATATGTTTGTGAGATACTGATATGTTTGTGAGAAACTGAAATAGAATTGCCTTTCTTAAGATGATCGTTAAGCAATGATCATACATTTTAATTTCCATACTTTTGTTCTGCTATTTTGACAAGACTTTATACTGAAAGAAAGAAGATACTTTTACACTTCTGGATATACAGAACAGAAATACTAAGAATACATTCTTAGCCATTCTTTAATTAGTTTGACATTTTCAAGGGTCTTCCTGAGCAAATTGTTTAAGATTGTAAGCTTCTTGAGAAAATGTCAAAAGAAGAATTTTAAAATAAAATATATTAATTTGTATTACAAATATTTTACTATTTTTGTTAATCATACTTCAACCTACATTATTAAAATCCTTTGGGTTAGGTTGGGTTTTTTTTTATAGTTGTGGGTAATGAAATACTGAACATGCTCCCAACAAAGCTAACTCACACTGAAATCTATAATCTATACCCTAATAATAGGTATGAAAATATGCTGTAACAAATGTCATAAAATAGGAATATCATGGAATCAGAAGGGAAAAAAGCATAGAAACATGGCATTAATATTAAAAATTCAAGATAGCTGATTAAAACAAATAGCATAAAATATATACAGGTAGATTTTTAATGTTTTCCCAAGAATAGTCTAATCAAATTGTTAATGGAAAGCATTTCCCAGCATTGGAACCACCATCAAAAAAAGGTGATTCCAGTAGACTGCACTTAAACCTCTCCTGGTTGACATATATAAAAGATTTTCTAGTGAGTACAGTAAAAACTGTTCCTTCAAATAGAAATACCCAAAAAGAGATGCATCTGATAATTCTCATGCACTTGCCAGTGCACTTACGTAAGCAATCAAGGACAATACAGGATCAAAATGCACCTCCAAACTAGGTGCAATCCTTTTGGGAAAAATAACCCTATTGAGAACAAGAAAATGTCTATTCTGTTTTGAGACATCCCTACTTATTAGTCCCTTTGACCTGTTAATTTCAACATACTGGTTGAGTCCAATATGCAATCTGGTCCAAATGGGAGTAAAGTCAAGGAGTTTGAAATTGATGAAGAAGAATAGTAATCATGAGTGTCATCATTATAAATGTAGCACTCAACCCTACAATCGCTGGTAACCTTCCAGTGGTTACATATAGTTGCGGAGTTTCATGGCAATACAGGTATTGCTTGACTTAACCACCATTCATTTAGTAACTGTTCAAAGTTATGATCAATTCAGATGCTTGGTAATTGGTTCATATTTATGACAATGGTAGTGTCCCTGGTCATGTAAATGCCCTTTGTAACCTGACAAGCAAAGTCAATGGGGAAGCCGGATTAATTTAACAATTGCAACGATTCACTTAACAACTATGTTTTTTTTTTTTAAGTTTTTTATTTTTTTTTAAAAAAACACATCCAAACAAACAATTTTCTCTGAACAGAGTATTGACCGAGTCAAAAATTGTACAGCTTATAATATCTCCAAACACAACTTGTATATTTCCATTTCTGCCATAATATTCATTTTATTTCCTTTTTTTGTTTTATTTTCCTCCTGCTTCTTATACAATGTATAAACAATATTACCATTTGCCCTAACCCCTACTGTTACATTATTATCCACTTATTTACTCTTTTTCCTTTTTTGCAGCCTTTTAATTTAAAGACCATCCTTTTCATCCTTAATTCCTAATTTCCTCTTATAGTTTTATATTTTATTCTATGGACCATCATATATCTCCTTCCATATTCAGAATCAATTATAATAATATCAAATCTACACTTTGTCATCTTTTCCATTTGTCTTCCCCTCTTAATGAATACATTCAATTATTCTTATAAACAAAAAACATATTTCTTTAAATTCCTCATTTTTTCATTTTTCCCCCAATACAAAACACTATCTTAATATCTCAGTTATAAATTATTTCAAAAACAGTATATTTCTTTAAATTTGTTTTTTCGCATCTCCTTTTTAAAATACCAAAACATCATCTTAATTTCTTCATAATAAAAAATCCAAACCTCTATATATTTCTTTAAATTTGTTTTTCACAGCTCCTTTTTCAAATACCAAAACCTCTTATAATCAATAATCAAATATTGCATTCACAAATATTAGTCCTAATAGTAATATTGATATTCATACAATTTTAAGTATATAGCATATTTCCTTTCCATTTCTTCCATATATCATCTTATTCAAATAATACAATTACACATGTTAAACGTAATAAAATTCACATATAAGTATCATATTTCCCATGCTCCTTCCCATTAATTCTTCCTTTTAAACATTTTCTCTTGGTTCCCCCTGCAATCCAGCAATTTTCCTCCATCCCATTTTCTTATTTACTTTTTTTATTTTTGTACTTGTTATATTTTTTCTCCTGTTTCTTTTCTCTAATTTTTGAATCTCTTACTCGCCTAGTTTGCCCTGAATTCCCATCTGATTTCTTCCCTTTTTATCTTTTTTATTTCAGCACTGTTAATCCCAGTGTAATCATTTAATTTTTTTGTGCCTAAACTCTTCCCCTTTTTTTCTCCCATTTCTTTCCATCCTCTCTATTTTTGCCACTGTTAATCCCAGTATAATCATTTTCAAAAAATTTTCCAAGCGTTGCCCTTTTCCTTTTCTTCCCTTTGTTTGCTTTCTTTTTCTAACTAATTTTCTCCTAACTCTTTTCTCCATTGTTACTCCCAATGTAATCATTTAATTTTTCATAATCAATATCTTTATCTTCAGTGCTAATTTCTTGCTTCGTCTTCATAGTTTCTTTATTCACTTGGGTATGTTCTAACACAGTTTCTGGTTCATCAGGCTTGAATGGTCCACTCATCATTTTAATAATTCCCTTTAATTCAAGATTAAATGATGCATCTATCATTTTAATCATTTCAATTATCTCCTGCGACATTTTTTTGTTTCCACGTTGTTTTTGCTTCAGTTTAAAGTTCTGTTATGTTCCACCTTCTTTGGTTGTCAAGTTCAAACAGCTTAAAAAGAAAACAAATCCTCCCTGAAACTTCTCACGGCTTTTTGTAAATCACAATCTCTTTGAAACAAACTTTCCCAGCTTGCAAATTATTTGCTGTAGTTCTTTTTTTCCACCAGTAGGTGTCTCTCTACAACAAAGTAACAAAACATCCAATTTGTGTGTTAAATCCACATTACAAATATTCCCCAATTTCCATCTTCTTCTTAATTATACATTTCCCAAATTCAAAGAGTCCAAATCCAAATCCTATTGAAAAAATTCCTTTACAGGGCTTTTTATTTTAAATTTTCCTTTGTTCTTCCTTCACAATTCACCATTTTTAAAGTTATTTCCAATCTTCTTACGCAACTCTTTTCTTTTGGGTTTTTTCTTACAATCCTTTAATTATCTCACTCTACTTTCAAATTCAAATAACAAGCTCCATTCTGGGATTTGATTTTTTTAGGTTCCACTTCATTCGTCTCCCTCCATTAACAGTCCCCAATGCCAATTAGCTGCTATTTCTTCACTGGGTCTCTTTTTATAGTTTTTAAAAAGTTTATTACCTGTGAGTTGGCAATCACTCACCCAGTATCAGTACTCCGTCCAAATCACCGCTCCTGCACAAAACCTATTCCGGTTGCCCCAGCTTTGTGACAGCAGCCTTGGCCGCTGCCCCCCCCCCCAGCAGATCAAAGAGTTTCCTCCAACCTCCAAGGAATGTGCCTGTTCCTCTTGGTCTTGGTCTTCCTGCCTCTCCTTCCATATCCCTACAGGACAGATCTGGTCCGAAGACACACACCCCCCCCCCAGACCGGTTTGTCAGCCTAGATTTTCACAAGGCTCATCGGAGCCTGCTATTTCCAGACCATCTCGCCGCGACGCGACGCGAATCCCACTTAACAACTATGTTAAGTAAGGTTATAAAGTGGGACAGAACTCAACAACTGTCTTGCTTAGCAACCAAAATTTTCGGCTCACTTGTCGTAAATTAAGGACTAGCTGTACAACAGAATTATGTGGCATACATGCACAAGATGTAAGATGAAAAAGGAATCTCTTCAAGATAGAACTAAACTACAATAGACCTGTGATCTTGCCCCCCAGCTATCTCTTTAGAATGATCTGAGGATGTTATAGCTGACAGTATCAAAAGCGGGTATCAAGGATTATAAGCAAAGACTCTATCCTGTTCCCTCAGTAATGGCAACCAAAGCCTTCTCCATAGGATGACATGGTCTAAAATTGAATAGAACTGTTCTAGAAAATCAGTTTTCCAGAAAATCAATGTAGGAACTGATTATGTCTAATTTAATGAAAAGGACTAGGGGAGACATGATAGCAGTGTTCCAATATGTCAGGGGCTGCCACAAAGAAGAGGGAGTCAAGTTATTCTCCAAAATACCTGAGAGTAGGACAAGAACCAATGGTGGAAACCAATCAAGGAGAGAAGCAACTTAGAACAAAGGAGAAATTTCCTGACAGTTAGAACAATCAATCAGTGGAACAACTTGCCTCCAGAAGTTGTGAATGCTGCAACACTGGAAGTTTTTAAGAAGATGTTGGATAACCATTTGTCTGAAGAAGTGTACAGTTTCCTGCCTAAGCAGGGGGTTGGACTAGAAGACTTCCAAGGTCCCTTCCAACTCTGTTATTCTATTCTATTTTAAAGTTTCATTTGGGAACATTTAGAATCCATCTGCTGCCATTTTTTTAACCATATTGATGAGGAATGATAAATTTATAATTCACTGCAAGGCTAAAGTTGTTTTAACGTGGAGGCAGGGGATAATATATTGATAATTTATAGATTGTTTTTCAACCTTTAACATACTGTATTTTTTGGACTATAAGACGCACTTTTTTGTCTCCCAAAAGGAGATGAAAATGTCTGTACGTCTTACAGACCGAATATTGCCAAAGCCCCATCCATCTGCCGGCCATTTTTATGGCCTCCTCACACCCCATTTCTGGGGCCTTTTTGGGGCCTTTTTTTGGCCTGTTTTCGGAGGTTTCTTCAGCTCGTTTTCAAGGCTTTTTTGGCCCATTTTTTCAAAAAAAAAACCAGCCAAAAAAAGCCTTGGAAATGGGCCAAAAAAGCCTCAAAAATGGGCCAAAAAAAGTATTGAAAATGGGCCAAAGAAACCACAAAAATGGGCTGAAAAAAGGCCCCAAAACAGCCCCAAAAATGGGCAAAAAAGCTTCAAAAATGGGCCAAAAAA
Source organism: Pantherophis guttatus (assembly GCF_059756535.1). NCBI lineage: Eukaryota > Metazoa > Chordata > Lepidosauria > Squamata > Colubridae > Pantherophis > Pantherophis guttatus. The sequence goes on from NC_142066.1 coordinate 76,991,703, forward strand.
GGCTGGAAAAGAGCTGAAAAAACAGCCAAAAAAAGCCTCGAAAATGGACCAAAAAAGCCACAAAAATGGGCCAAAAAAACCCTCTCAAAAATTTAGATGCCTCTTATAGTCAGGTGCGTCTTGCAGTCCGAAAGTATGGTAAATAGTGTTTTCCAACTACTGCGGGAGGTATTATCAAACATAACATCCTTCAACCAATCCTTTATGGTCACTACTAGTCAAGAAGGAGCTAGGCCCAAATTCATCCAAGCATCTTGTCCATTTACTGATAGGATACAGATCGAAATTGATCCAATACTACACAATAAGCCATTGTCCCACTACCATTTTTAGCATTACTAATGAAAATGATGTTAGTTTAATAATGGATATAAGCAAGATTACCTGAAAAGAATCCATAAAGCTTTCAGAGTTCACTTGCCGAAAGCACTAGATGATCTTCCAGAGCCTAATCAGTTCCTCCATTCCATCCAGAATGAGTTCTTTAAGCAGTGATTACATAAAGGAGAAAATGAAGAAAAACAAAAATAGGCTTTTTAATGAATTCTTAACTATACTGTTAGAAGAAATATTCTTCTGGGTTCAGCTCCAAGTGGAGAAAAAGACACTGGAAACATGGAGACTGCTTAAAAAGATGGTTTAATGGTGGACAGGATCACATGGTTTGAGTTCCTGAACAGAAAAAGGGGGTGAGATGCTGAGCGTGCCTTGGTTTTATGCCCTCTCTGGCTTTGAACTTCCTGGGGCCTAGGAAGAGTATCCTGATTGGTTGCTGCCAGAGGTCATAGCTAGCCTTTTAGGTTGTCTGTGTGCCAAGTTTGGTTGAAACTTGGTGAGTGGTAAAGGGCAATTAAATGGCTCTGCCTGAAGGAGGTAGATCTTTGTTATGTAGAATAGACTGGCTCAGGCCTTAATGGCCCATTAACAAAAATGGGGGGGCTGAGTTTCTGCTTCTCTGAGTTTCTACTTCTCTTTTAGGGAAATTATTCTGCCTTTTTAGTATTTCCTAAAATATTTCATTTTTCTAGGAGAGGGGTGGGTGCTAACTTCCTACAATACTTAAGCATATTTTGTTTTTCCTACATGCTTCATCATCTGCAGATCTCTGATAAAAAAGGAAATTTAACAAGGTCTAGCTAACAATCAGTAATCGATGATGTAACCAGTTACCAAGACATGGCCTGAAGGATTAGAGCAGTGGTTCCCAACCTTTTTTTGGCCATGCCCCACCTAAACATCTCTAAAATCCTGATGCCCTCCCTGTGACATATAATTCTTACTATTCAAAAAGTGAACTCCTACTCACACGGACCCCTTCATGGATTACTGCATTGTTATGCCGAAGGAGCTTGCGTAGCTCAATGAAGCTCTGAGCTATGCTGTGCAAGGACACCCAAGACGGACAGGACATAGCAGAGAGTTCTAGGAAAAGCAATAGTGGAATACAATCCCCAAAATGACAGAATGATCTCAAGTCGAATCCAAGGCAAACCATTCAATATCACAGTAATCCAAGTCTATGCCCCAACCACTGGTGCTGAAGAGGATGAAATTGACCAGTTCTATGAAGCCCTACAGCACCTTATAGAATTAACACCAAAAAATGATGTCCTTATCTTATGGGGATTGAATGCTAAAGTAGTAAGCCAAAAGATAACCCAGAATAACAGGCAAGTTTGGCCTTGGAGTACAAAATGAAGCAGGGCACAGGCTGATAGAATTCTGTCAAGATAATATGATGGTCATAACAAACACTCTTTTCCAACAACCCAAGAGATGTCTCTACACATGGACATCACCAGATGTCAACACAGAAATCAAATTGACTATGTGCTCTGCAGCCAAAGATGGAGAAGTTCTATACAGTAAGTAAAATGTAGGCTTAAATTGAAGAAAGTAGGGAAACTAGGCCACTCAGGTATGAACTAAATCATATCCCTGATGAATATACAGTAGAGGTGACAAATAGATTTAAGGAATTAGATCTGATAGAAAGAGTGCCTGAAGAACTATGGACGGAGGTTTGCAACATTGTACAAAAGATAGCAACTAAAACCATCCCAAAGAAAAAGAAATGCAAAAAAGCAAAATGGCTGTTTGAGGAAGCTTTGCAAATAGTTGAGGAAAGAAGGGAAGTGAAAGATGATATGATATGCGCATGTCCAAGATGGCGGCGCCCGCTGGGACCGCGATTTGAGGATGGGGCGCCGACCTACCTTTTGGGTCCTTTGGGGTCGTTTGGAGGAGGTATGACCCCCAGGACTGGCCGGAGGAGCTCTCTGCCAGCACGGAGAGGGTTTTTTCTCCTCCGTGGCTGAGCAGAGCAGAGAGGACGGCGCGATGTCGGGAGCCGATGCCGGGCCGATCAGCTGGGCGTCGGCGGCGTTTTCCGAGGCCGGAGGCCGTCCAGGCGCCGGGGCCCCGCTGCGCAGTGGGTTTTTAAGCCCGGGGGGGTTGCCCGAAGAGTTACAAGACGTGCCGGGCACCCCCGAAGATCTCTGGGACGCCGCCAGACTTTTTAGTCTGGCGACGATGACGCAGCGGCGATGGCGGTGGAGGCAGCCGGCGGTCGGAGGGCGTTGGCGACCCCCCCCTTGGAGCTGGAGTCGGAGTTTAGGAGTTGGGGGGGCAACGAACCAACGAGAATTAAATAAGACCAGGAGACCTGCAACCATGGCTGGGGCGAAAAGGACCTGGTCTGACTTTTTTTTCCCAGGCCTTAGGCGGCCTCAAACTGTGGTTGTGCGAGGGGTTGGGGACTTGAAACAACTGCCCCACTTCCGCCTCATTTGTTTCTCCCCAGCGCTCCCTTTTAAGACCAGGCCCACTGGGACCAACTTTAGCCTGTGGGACTCACTTCCGCTATGTTCTCACTACCAGCTGAACCCCCTGACTGTGGAGAGGGTTATGGAAAATTGGAGGTCGGTTCATAGCTGCATCCCTTCGGCTAAGGGGGCTGGGCACCAGCTGGCCACCGTGAGAGGGTGGCCTGGTGTTGGGGCCTCCTGAGGGCTGAATCGGGATGTATTCACACATAAGCACTTTACCAGCGGTGGGGACCCGACCATCGGACCAACTGCCGTGAGAGGGCAGTTTTTTGGACCTGATCCCTGGACACTGGATATACTGACTCTATTGCTGCCACTTCACCACAAATGGGGGCGGACCAGCTGACCTAATCACCGTGAGAGGGTGGTTGGATCGATTTTCCCCCTTGGATTGTGGTCGTTGTGGATTGTGACTGTGTCCTCTGTTGTGAGGGGACAGTGGACTTGGTCCTGTGAATTATGTGTGAGATTCCCCACTTCCCTACCTTCTTCCCTGTCCTTTTAGGACCCTTAGGATATGGTCATGGCGAGCCACTATGACCAAACTGTACTCAGCAGCGGAGCTTCTTGGTCTGCGAGACTCCCACCTCTCGCAGGCTTGGCCCTCCACTCTATCGAGGGCCTACCTCGATGACGGGCTTTGGAACCCCGAGAGGTGGCATGTCGCAAAGAGGGGGTTGCGGGGTTTTTTAAAATTGTCTATGTCTAACCTTTTAAGGGGTTTGGGGAGGGGGGAGGGGGGTGGTATTGGAATTAGGGGTGTGGGTTTGGGGGATAACCCACCAAGGGGAGGGTCGGGTCCGGCCACGACGCGCGGCGGGGCGGGTGGGGGACCCGGGGGCAATGGAGGGGGTCGAGCTTGTTTGGACTGTGTTTTTACCATCAGTACTGTGAGTGGGAGGGGTAGATATGGCGGGAGCAGGGGGCCATATCATGTTAAGGGAGCACGCACCCGCTGTCTCCAAGCGGTAGGGTGCTCCGGCCCCCAAGGCTCTACCCGTCTGCCAGGTTGCACAGATCCTCACGGCCCGGGCCTTCGTCTGATGTTGTGCAATGCCAGGTCCGTAGTAAATAAAGCCCCCCTCATCTGTGATCTTGTTCAGGAGGGGGGAGCGGACCTGGCGGGTATTACGGAGACCTGGTTGGGCCCGGAGGGAGGGGTCCCTCTGGTAGAAATGTGCCCACCAGGCTTCCATGCATTCCATCAGCCGAGGTCACAAGGGAGGGGCGGGGGAGTAGCGGTTATTATTAGAGAAGGCCTTAGGCCCAGGGAGACCACTGTACCTCAGACAGCTGGTTGTGAGTCCCTCCTTGTGAAATGGGGCCATGGGGTTCAGATGGGTTTGCTGATCACGTACCTGGCTCCCTGCCGCGTGGCAGCAACCCTGCCTGAGCTACTCAACGTTATTGCTGCGGTGGCGGTTGATACCCCCAGACTTATGGTCATGGGGGATTTCAACCTGCCGTCCGTGGGTGAGACGTCTGAGGTGGCTCGGGAGTTCATGGCTTCCATGACGGCCATGGATCTGACCCAACTAATTCATGGCCCTACGCACACTGGGGGAAACACACTGGACTTGCTTTTTGTCTCTGGACAGTGGTTGAGTGATCTTGAGATAGGGGATGTAGTCATCGAGCCCTTGTCATGGTCGGATCACTCTCTCCTTCGCCTTGACCTTCGTACCGCGACACCCCGCTGCAGGGAGGCGGAACCGATAAGATGGTACCGCCCCAGGCGCCTGATGGAACCCGATAGGTTCCAGACGGAGCTTGGGCCAATTCCTGAGGTTCTGGCTCACGCCTCGACTGGAGACCTAGTGGCCGCCTGGGATAGGGCGGCCGCTGGGGCCCTGGATCGAGTCGTGCCTTTGCGGCCTCTGACCCGGCGCGGATCTCGCCTGGCTCCTTGGTTTACCGAGGAGCTGAGGGAGATGAAGCGCCGGAAAAGACGCCTAGAGAGTAGTTGGAGAGCTAGTCTTTCTGAATCGGACCGGACACTGGTTAGATCCCATATTAGGACTTACCTAGTGGCGATAAAAGCAGCAAAATGTATGCATTTTGCTGCTCTTATTGCGTCATCAGATAATCGCCCGGCCGCCCTGTTTAGGGTGACCCGCTCCCTGCTCCACCAGGAAGCGCGGGAGGACCCCTTGGAGGGAAGAGCCGAGGACTTTGTTCAGTATCTGTATGACAAAATCACTCAGATTCGGGAAGGTCTGGACTCTGACTGGGTAGATCCAGCGAGAGTGATGGAGGCAGGTCTTGAGACTGTTATCTGGGATGAGTTTGATCCTGTGACCCCAGATGACGTGGACAGGATTCTGGGTAGATTGAACGCGACCACATGTTTGTTGGACCCGTGTCCCTCCTGGTTAGTGCTGGCTTCCCGGGAGGTGACGCGAGGCTGGTTCCAGGGGATTATAAATGCTTCATTGGGTGAGGGTGTCTTCCCCGCCGCCCTTAAGGAGGCGGTGGTGAGGCCCCTCCTCAAGAAGCCTTCCCTGGACCCGGCAATATTGGCTAATTATCGTCCAGTCTCCAACCTTCATTTTGTGGCGAAGGTTGTTGAGAGTGTGGTTGCGGGACAGCTTCCCCAGTACCTGGATGAAGCGTCGTATCTGGATCCGTTCCAGTCGGGTTTCAGGCCTGGATACAGCACGGAAACGGCATTGGTCGCGTTGGTTGATGATCTCTGGAGGGCTCGGGACAGGGGCTGCTCCTCTGTCCTGGTCCTGTTAGATCTCTCAGCGGCTTTTGATACCATCGACCATGGTATCATGCTGCACCGGTTGGAAGAGTTGGGGGTGGGAGGCACCGTACTAAGGTGGTTCTCCTCCTTTCTCTCCGACCGGTCGCAGTCTGTGTTGACAGGGGGGCAGAGGTCGACCCCGAGGCCCCTCATATGTGGGGTGCCGCAGGGATCGATCCTCTCGCCCCTTTTGTTCAACATTTATGTAAAGCCGCTGGGCGAGATCATCCGTGGTTTTGGGGTGAAGTACCATCAGTACGCGGATGACACCCAGCTGTACATCTCCACCCCGGACCACCCCAACGATGCCCTTGAAGTGATGTCCCAGTGCCTGGAGGCCGTACGGATCTGGATGGGGAGGAACAGGCTCAGGCTCAACCCATCCAAGACCGAGTGGCTGTGGTTTCCGACGTCCCGATATAGTCAGCTAATGCCATCGCTGACTATTGGGGGCGAATCATTGGCCCCCACGGATAGGGCTCGCAACTTGGGTGTCCTCCTGGATTCACGGCTGTCGTTAGAAGAGCATGTGACGGCCGTGTCCGGGAGGATTTTTCATCAGGTTCGCCTGATCCGCCAGTTGCGTCCCTATCTAGATCGGGACTCCCTACACACAGTCACTCATGCCCTCGTTACTTCTCGTCTGGATTACTGCAACGCTCTCTACATGGGGCTCCCCTTGAGGTGCACTCGGAGGCTCCAACTGGCGCAGAGTGCGGCCGCGCGGGTGGTGATGGGAGCGACATGGAGTTCCCATGTGACACCTCTCCTGCGCGAGCTGCACTGGCTCCCGGTGGTCTTCCGAGTGCGCTTCAAGGTTTTGGTTATCACCTTCAAAGCGCTCCATGGCTTAGGACCTGGTTATTTACGGGACCGCCTGCTACCACCAATAGCCTCCCACCGGCCAGTACGCTCCCATAGAGAGGGGCTCCTCCGGGTGCCGTCGGCCAAACAATGTCGGCTGTCGGCCCCTAGGGGGAGAGCCTTCTCTGTGGGGGCACCTACGATTTGGAACAAGCTCCCCCCGGAGATACGTAGGATCCCGGATCTGTGCACCTTCCGCCGCGCGCTTAAGACCTTTCTATTTTATCAAGCTGGCCTGGCCTAAATCTTCCCCCTTTTTAAATGTGGAAATTTTAAATTTTTAAATTTTAAATTCGTCTTTTTTATAGGGGTATGGGTAAGGCATTTTAAATTGGGGAGCCATTTTAGATTTAATTCTGTTTTAAACGTATTTTAATTGTTTATATTGTATGTTTTTAACTTTGGCTGTTCACCGCCCCGAGTCCTTCGGGAGAGGGGGCGGTATAAAAATCTAATAAATAAATAAAAAAAAAAAAGATACACCCAGTTGAATGCAGAATTCCAGAGAATAGCTAGAAGAGATAAGAATGCCTTCCTAAATGAACAGTGCAATAGAAGAAAACAATAGAATAGGAAGGACCAGAGATGTCTTCAAGAAAATTGGAGATATGAAGGGAACGTTTCATGCAAAAGTGGGCATGATAAAGGACCAAAATGGCAGGGACCTAACAGAGGCAGAAGAGATTAAGAAGAGGTGGCAAAATTACACAGAAGAACTATACAAGAACGAGTTTAACATCCCTGATAAGCACGATGGGGTAGTCACTGACCTCAAGCCAGACATTCTAGAATGTGAAGTCAAACGGGCCTTAGGAAATCTGAACAATAACAAAGCTAGTGGAGGAGACAGTATTCTAGCTGAGCTATTCAAAATCTTAAAAGACAATGCAGTAAAAGTGCTACACTCAATTTGCCAGCAACTTTGGAAAACTCAACAGTGACCACAGGATTGGAAAAGGTCAGTTTACATTCCAATTCCAAAGAAAGGCAAAGAATGTTCAAACTATCACACCATTGCACTCATTTCACATGCTAGTAATGTTATGCTTAAAATCCTACAAGCTAGGCTCCAGCAGTATGTGGATCAAGAACTACCAGAAGTACAGGCAGGATTTGAAGAGGCAGAGGAACTAGAGATCAAATTGCCGACATAAGCTGTATTATGGAGAAAGCTAGGGAGTTCCAGAAAAACATCTACTTCTGCTTCATTGACTATGCTAAAGCCTTTGATTGTGTGGATCACAACAAATTGTGGCAAGTTCTTAAAGAGATGGGAGTACCAGACCATCTTATTTGTCTCTTGAGAAACCTATATGCGGGTCAAGAAGCAACAGTGAGAACTGGACACGGAATCACTGATTGGTTCAAAATTGGGAAAGGAGTCCAGCAAGGCTGTATACTGTCACCCTGCCTATTTAACTTATATGCAGAGCACATCATGAGAAAGACGAATCAAATGATGAATCAAAAGTTGGAATTCAGATTACTGGGAGAAATATCAACAACCTCAGATATGCAGATGATACCACTGCAAGGCGATCAAACTGGTCAGTCCTAGAGGAGATCAACTCTGACTTCTCTTTAGAAGGCCAGGTCCTGAAGATGAAACTCAAATGCTTCTTTCTCTAATGAGAAGGAAAGACTCATTGGAGAAGTGCCTAATGCTGGGAAAGATTGAGGGCAAAAGAAGAAGGAGACAACAGAGAACGAGGTGGCTGGATAGAGTCACTGAAGCAGTAGGCATGAACTTAAATGGACTCCAGAGGATGGTTGAGGACAGGAAGGCCTGGAGGAACGTTGTCCATGGGGTCGCGATGGGTTAGACACGACTTCGCAACTAGCAACAATTGACACTGAGGAAGCCTAAAAGGCCATTAACTTGGTTTAAACAAGGTTCCAAAGAACATGGCATCCATGAAAGAGAAAAATAAAAGAATGAAGGACAGTAGAAGTACTGAGGAACTTAAAAAATAATAGTATGGACTTCCGCTGGCACCGCCAGCACCGCTGCAGCTCCTTTGTGAGCTCCTAACCCCGGGATCTGTAAAACCGCCAAAACAGCGTAAATCAGCCGTTTTGGTGGCTGGAACTTCCCCCTCGGGCAAAGAGAGGGAGGTGAGTGCTCAGGTGTATAGGGTAGAGCCCCCCCAAAACCTCCAGGATTAATCCTGGAGGTGCAGAGGGATAAATCTATAGATAGATAGTTTGTGGGGTTTTTTATTAAGGTTTGTTAAATGTTTTTACCCTGTATTTGTTCTGGGAAGTCCGGGGAGGGGGATGGGGGTTGGGATAGGAGGGGGGAAGGGAGGGGGGGAATAAAAAAATATATATGATTGATTTTTTGTTTAAGTATATATGATGTATGTTGACTATGAAATAAAATTTGTTTTTTAAAAAAAAATAATAGTATGAAAGGATATGAAAAAATGTCAACTAAAGTTTCAAAACATATAATAGAGAATTGAAATGCATAAATATATAATAATTTTAATGAAAGCTTTTTCTGTAATACTTTGATCATATTAATTACTATATATATTAAAATAAAGGTACCTAACAAATTCAAAATACAATCTGAGCTCACCTCAAGTTCATATTTACAATACAATCCTATGCATGTCTACTCAGAAGTAAGTACAATTGTCTTCAATGGGGCTTACTCCTGGGAAAATTTTGTAGAATTGCAGCTTTAAGTTAGTGAGATCCTTGTGCTCGATGCCTTCTGAAGAGAGATTTTATATTAATCTCCAATTTAGTCAGTTTCATTCTCAAGTCTCCTTGTTCAGTGATATCCAGTCAATTTCTTTTCTTCACTAGTAAATCATATACAGCACTAAAGCCACATTCAGCTAAATATGAAGATGGGAATGGTAACAGCAGTTCTCTTGCAAAGTAGGTTAAATTTGAGTATTTAGTTTCTATCTCATCACAAAGCCATGCCATTGCTCCTTTTATATTGAATAAAGTTTTAAGTAACTCATTTTCTATTTCCGAGAGTTCTTCTTGGTACTGCATTGAAACATCAGATAGATCCACCAACAGTGTCTACACTACCCATGTTGGAAAATCAATTTGCTTTAAATCAGAAAATCTTTCTTTCAAATCAGAGGCCAATATTTTCAGATGAACCAAAATGACAATTAAGCAGCATCAGTCACCTCACATTTTTTTAGCCAATGCAACATGTCAAAATTTTTGTAAGAAATATGTTTTTGACATAACTCTATAAATGTAATGAAGCCAAATATTCTTGTGAATACTGACAAACTTTTTTTCTTTCTTGCGCTACTACTCATTTTATGCATAGGGTTTGTGACTAAAAGAAATAAATGTGAGAATTTATGAAATGAGGCAAATTACTAAAAGAAATAACTATTTAAAAAGATGGCGCAGAAAGAGGGAAATTTAAAAAACATTATTAGCTTAATTTATGAATAATAAGATTCTCATGAATGAAAGGGGAGTAGTAACCTATGACCCCCCCTACTCACCTACTCGGTTTGAACCTGCAGCTTAGTGGAGAAATGATTTGGTAGTTCAGTAGGTGGAGATGAATCACACAGGCCTGGCAAGGTGTACGCATGCGTGGCCCAGCCCCAGGTTGCTTTGGGAGAAAAAGTCTTGTAAAACACAGACTAAAAATAACTGTAAAACTAACAATTTCTTACTTAAACTTGGGCCCTGGTTCTGTATCCTCACTACTGGCTTCCCCCAGCATCCATACTCTCTGTCTCCCCACAGAGCAGCTCTCCCTGCAACCAGCAGCAAAGCCCACAGGAAAGAGAGAGACTCTGCCAGTCCCATGATCCTTAATGGGAACACATCTGATTGGCTGGCAGTTGCTCCCTCCTCCCCCCACCTGGAATATTGTTTTCAGACAAGGACCTAGGAAATGCACTTTTTTATTTATTTATTTATTTATATGCCGCCCTTCTCCGGAGACTCAGGGCGGCTCATAATTATTATTGTCTTTAACAAAGACAATAATAGGTAAATAAATCACAGCTGTTTCATAATAAATATATAAGAACAATTAGCGGACTTTCAAAAATTGAGTTAATAGCTCATTTTCAAATTGCCCCCATTAAAAATCAAATTGCCCCCGTGGGCATGGGCCCTACGTTGGGAACCACTGGAGTAGGGTCATCTGTAAATCTTGCTCCAAGTGAGTTTAGAATTCTATCAGATACAGAGAATGCCAAGCTATCTCTTTAGAATCTTAACCCAGCTCATCCTCTTTGCAGGCATGGGCAGGTCAACTATTGTAACTTGTCCAAGCAGTCGTATATTGGCAAAACATTAAATTCTAGCTCCTTTAATAACTGAACATTTTTACTACAAAAACCAGATCTACAATATATCTTAGTAAAGATAGATTTTGTGAGGCAGACCCATAATCAGAGGTGGGCTCCTGCTGGTTCACACCAGTTCAGGTGTACCTTGTTGTTAAGATACTGTGCAGTTCAGCAAATTGGCCAATGCCACCACTGGCTGGCCCCACCCCTCCTGCCTGCCCCATCCTGCCTGCCCCTTACCATCCTGCCCAGCCCACCTCTTACAGCCACTTCTCACTTCATCTGCTTTGGCTTTTCGCTTGCCTTGCTTGCAGCTCACCCTAGGCCTTCGACCATGCAGCACCCACGGCCCGGCTGCTTTCTTATTCCCTTGCCCTCTTTCCTGGCTCCCCAGCTGTTGCAGCTTGCCTAGGCCTTAGCCTAGACTACGTGGCACCCACGGCCCAGCTACTCTCCAGCTTCCTTGCTCCCAACTTAAGCCTTTGCTTCACCGCTCCCTAGTTTTAGGTAAGTTGCTGTTTAATTTGACACCTCACCCCCAAAGCTGTGGCATGCATTCCCCCGGGAAATCTATGCTCGCTGCTTACGCTAGCCAGGCTGAAGCAATTTATCTGGCCTGCAGCCTGCCATGCTCAGCCAAAGGGCCTTGGGGGGGAGGGCCATGGGGGGCAGAGTGGGCATGGGGGGAAGTGTATGTACAGGTGGGCCAAAACAGTTTGGGTAAGGTTCTTACCTGTAAGAAGTCCCATCCAGAAAGTGGAGAGAAGCAGCTAGGCAGCTTGATTGAATCTCTGGCATCCCAGATCTTGCAGCCGCTTCTTCTGGCCCTTGGTGCTGGGTGAGCATCAGTCACTAACGGAGATGCTCCACATGCTCGACCCAGCTGCTTCTCTCCACTTTCTGCTCTTGCTGATGGCCTGCCTGGAGAGCGTCTTGTGCAGCACAATGAAATTTAGCAGCCATGAGCTGCTGCTTTGGGTTCAGAATGAGCCTCGGGCGCTCAGGGAAATGCTCCATGTGCTCTCCAGGTCTGTGCTTCTTTCCACCGCTGATCTTCCTGGGAGAGCATCTTGCACAGCACAATGAAATTTATCACGTGTGAGCCGCCACTTTGGATTCAGAGTCAGACCTGTAAATTCCATCTGGAAAGTGCTGCGGCAGAGAGAAGCAGTCAGATTGAATGCTGCTTCTCCCTGCTGCAGCGCTTTCCAGATGGGACTCACAGGACCCAAAGTGGCAACTCATGCCTACTAAAAGTTGCTGTGCTGCACAAGACACTCCCAGCAAGACCAGCTGCGGAGAGAAGCAGCCGACCCAGAGAGCATGTGGAGCGTCTCCCCAAGCGCCCAAGGCTCGCTATGCTACGCAAGATGCTCTCCCAGCAAAAGCAGCACTGCTCTTGCTGGGAAAGCATATTGCACAGCACAGCAAAATTTAGCAGGCATGAGCCGCCACTTTGGGTGCTGTAAGTCCCCATCCGGAAAGTGCTGTGGCAGAGAGAAGCAGTATTCAACCTGGCTGTTTCTCTCCGCCACAGTGCTTTCCGGATGGGACTTACAGGTCCAACACTGAACCCAAAGTGGCAACTCAGAGCGCAAGACGCTCTCCCAGCAAGATCAGCAGTGGAGAGAAGCAGCAGACCTGGAGAGCACGTGGAGCATCTCCCTGAGCGCGCAAGGCTCACTGTGCTGCACAAGATGCTTTCCCAGCAAGAGCTGCTCTTTCTGCTCCTGTGGCAAGGGCAGCCAAAGTATCCTAATGGCTGTCAGACTCCCAGGGGGAAGGGGTCCAGGCCAGCTATCCTTGTAGGGTGTCTGTGTCCCAGGCTTGGTTGAATCTTGCTCGGTGATGATGATGTGTGACACTTGTGTTCTGAAAGGGTGTTGCTGGGCAATTCCTATTGTGGCTTAATGGCTTTGAAGTTTGATCTGATTTGGATCCTGAGTGATGGCTAATCCTATCACCCTGGAGGCTTGAGCTGAAGGGCTTTTGTTTGTAGATAGGAATAGGATGGCCTAATATTTCTGGGGCTGTTTCTGCTTTCCAAGAGCATGTTTCTCCTTTTCTCATCCAGGGAGGTATAATATTCTGCCTTTTTAATACTTCCTAGAATATTTAATTCTTCTAGGAGATGGGTGGGTGCTAACTTTCTACAGAATAAAATGGTAACGAGAATGTTTGAATACTAGATTTGGTTACATTTGATTGTTTTTTGTGTAAAATATTTTGGAATAGTAGAAAACATTGTGATATAATTGCCTGTTGGAAGAAATTTCCCTGGTTTATTCCCAGCTGGGACAATTAAGGTGATTGCTCTGAATTCTGTCTTCCTGCATTAATGGCTTAATCCTGTTCCTGGGGCTTTGTCTTTCCTATCCTCGGGGTTAGTTCTGCCAGGAAAGAGGAATAGGGAAGTTCCAGGTGTGTATAATGGCTGTACTTAAGTGTTTCCATTGTCAGTTGTTACTTGGGCTTCTCTGAGTTTTCCCAAAGGGGGAAGGGCTGGCTTGAGTCTCTTGGCACTGTTTCCTGGGGTTTCTGGTGCCCACTCAGTCACATGCCCACCCAATCATTCCCACCCAGCTAATCATTAGGGCAGAGAACCAGTTGTTAAAAAATTTGAAACCCACCACTCCCCATAATAGTCAGAAAAGAACAGTTTCAGCATAAATGACAAGATTTGGAATTCTTCACACCATTTTCAAAACCAATTTTACCAGCTCAGGCAGAGATATTTTATATATGAGACTTCCGGTATAACAGCAAATATACCAACCTGTCTGATCCTCTAAATCCTAATAAGCACACTTCAAATCTTAATACAGTTTTTCTCCACAGAAAGGTAAAACAATCTAACTCAGATGACTTCTCAATTCCTTCATTCAGGTCTCAGTCACAACAGTTCAATTCATCGCTGGATTAAGTAATTTACGTGGTAGAATTTAGTTAGCAGCAGAAAAAATTGACCAGGGAAAAAATAAGAAATTAAAATGTTTGTTAATTGGCCTCTCCATCTCCCCTTGGCTGATGACTGAGCATCAGACTTATTGAACTTTCCCATATTGTACTATAGGAGCTGTCAATCAGCTGACCAATTTTTATAAATTGAAAAATCCACCAGATAAACTTTTCAACCTTTACCATCATCTCAAAAATCAAACACCACCCTCATCTACAATCAGACAGTTTTAATCAATTATAGCTTTGTGATAACTTCTACCAAACAATGATAATTGCAACACAAGAATCCATATTCACATTTATCTTCTTCAGTTGTTACAATGTTAAGTGTTGTGGATCAGTGTTTTTTAAACATTTTGGCATCAAGACCACTTTTCATTCTTAAAAATATTTTGATACTTACTCTATAAGAAATTAAAACTAGAAACGTTAAAGTATTTATTTGGCGTCATGGACTCCTTGAAAGGTTATTGGGGATCTCCAGGGATCCCAAAGCACACTTCGAAAACTGTTCTAGTTCTTAACCACAGTGTCCTACACAATTTCTAACATCAATAGTCTTCCTTCCAGTTTTAAAAGTATTTTATATTACTGTTTATGCTAAAACCTACTAGGAAATTGATATAAAATGCCATGGGGACTTTGGGGAAGTACTTTTAGCACAGTGACACTGTACTGTTGAACAATTTTAATAGTGCTAGCTGGCAAGTGTGTTTTCAAAATATGATCCATAATAATATTAAAAATATTGCTAATTTTATAGCAAAATACATTTATATATAGTACTTAGGTTGAAATTGTGTAGAAAAAATAATAAGTTTAAAAGTTAAATAAATTGTATAAATCTTGTACCTGTTCAATAATTTGGTGTATGCAGATTCTATTGCATAGAAATCTAACTTAGTATTATTAAAATGGTTAATGAACTATCAGTCTGACTTTGTTAATTTTAAAATGTGAATTAAGTTCTTAATGAGAAACGCAAATTGTAAGTCTCAGTCTTTTTAGTTTAAAAATATTTACATTAAGTATTGGTTAGGTATATAGAATGACATTTACTATTTTCTGTTCAAGTTTACTAAAAGATATATCATGATGAATTTGTCAACAATTTGGGTTATTCATTTATTATTTTATTTTAGATGCTTGATATATCTGTGATAGTAATTTAAAGAAGGCTTGTGTTCTGCTGATTTAATCTTAATGAAGGAATCAAATATATTGACTGAAAATCTAGAGACTAAGGGTTATTATCCATCTATAGACAGATAACACCTAAAAGGCTTTTCCTCTGGTTCAGATACAAATTTTCAAATGATTTTCAGAATATGTTTTTGAAAATACCATACAACCCATATTTCTCTCCTGAAATCAAATTTATGAATTTCAAAGTTATTGACTGTCTGAAATCAATACTTTGGTTTCTCTTCAGATCAAATAAATATTTTCTATAAAAGCCATGTGTAAGATATGTGTAAAAGATAAAATAAGAGAACATAGAAGGCTAAGGTCTTCAAAAAACTTTCCTATTTACAAGACCTTTTAATTCTTCTAAAGGTGTGCATTGCATGTTATATGAACTTAGTAGACTAAATATAAGATTTAGTCCATAATCTCCTGTCCTATTAAACAAAATTCAGTAACTTTATTCAGTAAAATAGAATGAGTGCCAAGGCTGGGACTTTATTTCTTCTGAATTTAAGATGCTATTAAAAGATATTTCTTTATAAATATTGAAAAAAGCTAATTTGTTATGTATTTTTCCTCAAAAAAAATGAATATTGCAAACAGCAGTTTTCTCCCATTAAGTTAAAATAATGAATCCCAAATCATAAAAGAGATTTAGCATTTTACCTATTAGTAGATAGAAGGAAGGAGGATGGAGTTAATTTATCAATTCTTCCTTGTGTTAATAGTTTCTAACACTAGGCCCCTTGGTTTTCCAAAGTGTCTTAAATATTTTTCAGAGGGCCTCGTGCTTGCAGAAGGGGGGGGGGAATTATCCTATAAATAGGATATTTTTATCTGTAGAGGATGTTCTTAAATTCGAACTTGCATGTTTAATTTTTACATTGCTGTTTAGAATGGGGTCCATTCTTAAAATAATGGAAATGAGCCTTGAAATTTAATTGACCAACTATGTGAAACAGGGATTTTAGTCAGAGAAATGGCTAAAATACAACACTGTAAAATCACAAGTTTTGGCAGGCTGTTTCCTAATGGTTCTAATTATCTATGTGGTTCTAATTATCTATGTGAACTTCCCAAAATATTAATTGAGCTATCACATTTTTCTCTTTCCCTTCTTCATTCCTTTAATTTATTTCCTTATTTTTCAGCTATTCATACCAATTATTCCACACTTTATAATATTTGGTTTCCTCTTTCCCCTGAATTTCTTTAGTTAGTTTATTCAGTTCTGCGCATTCCAAAATCTTTTTAATTATATCCTTATCTGGTGATAATTCTTCTTTCTTCCAGTATTGCGCATATATAATACGTGCTGCTGTCAGTATATGTAGTATGAGATACTGTGTTTCTTTAGTATAATTTTCTATTGACATCCCTAATAGAAACTGCTCAGGTTTTCCCTCTATTGAATTCTGGATTATTTCTTCGATCCAATTTTTAATTTTCTTCCAAAAATTTTTCGCCACCAGGCATGTCCACCATTGATGATAGAATGTTCCATAACTAATCTTACACTTCCAGCATTTCGGAGAATTGCTGGGGAACATTTTCGCTATTCTTGCTGGTGGAAGATGCCATCTGTGAAACATTTTCATCTGGTTTTCCTTGTATGCAGTTGAGATTGTTAATTTCATATTTGTTTTCCACATCTTCTCCCACTTCTCCAACTCTATCGAATAATTAAAATTTTGGGCCCATTTGACCTTTTTCTTCTTACTTACCTCTTCAAAATCTTGGTGCGTCTTGTACACTGGTGCATTTTATAATCTGAAAAATATGGTATGTCATCTAGGATAACTTCCAAGCCCATCCAATATTCAGAATTATAATACCGGGATGTGTTGGAGGGATATACACATTTACCAGTATTAACTCAAATTCTTCATATCCAAATTTAACAGCTAGGAAGTACGGATACTTATATTCATTATATACCTTTCAGTATTTTTCAGAGTATAAAATGCTCCAGATTATGAGATGCACCTACCTTTTTTGATGAGGAAAAAAAGAAAAAGAAATTGCCTCTGCCTCCCAGCAATTTTGCCTCGTTGCAGCAAACAGCAAATAGCCTAATTTACTTTCATTTTCATTTTCAGCATAGCTTGATTAGCACAAGAAAAAAAAATGGTTCCAGCAATTTACCTCCTTGCAGCAAGCAGCAGAGGCCTGCGCAAAACAGCTGAGAGCAAAACAGCTGAGAGTCAGGAGGCCGATCCAAGGGACAATCAATTTGTGCTAATTAGGTTGTGCTGAAGCTGAAACAAGCTGTTTCTTCTTGCTGCTTGCTGCAAGGAGGTAAACTGCTGGGAGGCAGAGGCCAAAGGGTGGGGGCCAGTGGGTGGGTGGGGCTATATTCAGTGTATAAGATGCACCTAAATTTTCACCCCCTTTTAGGGGGGGAAGGTGCATTTTATACTCTTGCTTTACAAGGATGCATAGCCCATCAGAGTGTCTCCCTTTGTTTTTTGGGGGGGGCTGGGGAGGCCCATCCCTGAAAGCCTGGCAGTTGTACTGGTTAGTCCGCTTAGGTTAACCAGGTTTCTTGAAAGGCTATTACATCAAATCTAGGGAGAAAGCTCATTAGTCCACTATCAACCATCCCTTTCCAGCCAGCTAGGTTCCAGGTCAGCATCTGTATGGGGTTCCTGGAGGCAAGGTGGTCTGGCTTGGTTGGTTGGCTAGATGGTAAAAATGCCAGATGTCAACTTGACATTGGAGCTAGGTCGATATCATCTATGCTTCCCATATAAACACAGTTTTTGTGAGGCTCAATATTTCTCCTCGTGGGTTGCAGAATTTATTGTTGCTCCTCTATATCTTGATTGCCAGTGTGCCTCTGCCTTTGCTCCAAGAATGATTTTTTTTCAGATGAGCAGGCACTCCGGCTTAAATCTATGACTGTAGGTTTATGTCCATTTTTGGAGGGACATAGCTAAGGATTCATCTTGTGAGATGTTGCGGGAACTTCTAAGTCAAATGAGGATGGAAGATGGATTATATTCTTACTGTTTGTCGGTTTAGGGGGAACTGTGATGAAGTCCTTTGTCTTTCAGCTGTTTCTCAGAGTCTGGGTCAGTCAGTGCAGTTACCTCACTGTCAGCCTGTGACACTACCTTCTTTTAATATTGAGGTAAAGGCAGATTGTTGGTTAAATATATTGTCACAAGGTTGAGCAATTAGTGGCACCAGGTTAAATAGAGGCTTTGCTGTAGATTGAGTTGTTATCAGAGCCTCTTTTAGATCATCCAATCTTTGAATAACATTAACTTGCTCAGGTTCCAGCAATGCACTGAATAGGTCAATCAGCATTTCTTCTGGCACATCCTCAGCAGTTTCTGCAGCTGTGGGTAACAGTTTGTATATCACTCCTTTGCCTTCTTAGGATCAATTCAGCTGCAGCAGCCTCAGGCTTAGCTGCGTGAGGGCTGTTGCAGCCTGGATTTAAAGCAACAGTTCCCTCTTGGTGACACTATTTCAGGAGTGGGCACACTTTGTCTGATCAAAAGACCCGTATTGGAAATATTGAAAAGGTGCTCAGAAAGGGCTTCATTCTAAAGAACATAGAGGGAATTATGGGCTGCATGAATGATAGAATTCTCATACATTGTCTTTTTGCTGGCAGCCACTCTGTGTGTAGTAGATCTATCTGAGTGAATTCACAGCGGAGCAGCTGGCTCAGGGACAGCCTAACAGCTTCTCTATCACTCCAACACCCTCTATTCACTCAGTTGCCGTAAATTTGCAAGGTAACCTTGTTAGTCTGCAGACTGTAGTTATATTGGTCATCTCTTAGGCCTTTACCTGATTGTTTTCTTTATGAGTGTTTACATTTTTGGAAGGAAGACAAGGGCCTTCTCTAGTTTCATTTTCTGAATTAGCCATCCCGTATCTATCCATGGTTGTCCTCCCAAGTCCTTCTGCAGTATTTGGGTGGCTCCTAACAAACTTTGCAAAAGATTACTTCAGGCAGTCAACCTTATTTATGACAGTTGATAAAAGCTCATAGATTGAGTTTACAGGTTGAGCTGTAAGCAAACATTGTCTAGAGAGGAAATCTGTCACATTTTCCCCCTTAAATTTATTACATCTCCCTCCTGTGCAAGGAAGGCTGCTGCGGAGTTCCAAGGAGGGGAACCATTCTCTGAGAGAAGGAAAGTTCTACATGCTGTTTGCTTTCAAGTTCGGGTTGTAAATCTTACTCCAATGAATCATATAAATTAATCTGATAAGGTGACTGCAGATAAGTTACTTACTGGAACAGACTATCTGTTTACGGTACAATCTTCCATTTTCTGTTGCTTCAATGGCTTGGATGAACTCTGTTACAGAATGCTGTCTCTTTCTCCTTTTCCATTCTTAAAAATCCTGGCTTGTAGTATTGTTAAAATGTATCTAAAACAAATGGTAGCCACACTACATGTGCTTTTGTAAAAGTCTGGTATAGATTAAAAATATAAAATATTTACAGTATATATATATATATATTACAAAAAGAAAAACCTAATTTACTTTTGGAAGAGTTCTTTACAGCCATTGCTGCCTGTCCTCTTATCATAGCTCCATCCCCCTGAAGAGGACGGAAATTTGCATTTGACATACCAATCTCTGCTGAGGACCAGAAGAATTATTAAAAGTGTTTGTTTGCCTTCACAGAACCTGCA
Source organism: Pantherophis guttatus (assembly GCF_059756535.1). Taxonomy (NCBI): domain Eukaryota; kingdom Metazoa; phylum Chordata; class Lepidosauria; order Squamata; family Colubridae; genus Pantherophis; species Pantherophis guttatus. Next base: position 77,011,252 of record NC_142066.1, read on the forward strand.
GGGAAACTGTCTCTAAGCAGGGATCTAGTAAATCCTAGAATTCCCCCCTCCCCCACTCGGAAAAGCAATAAAGCCCCAGGTGAGGATCTTTACCAGCAGAATTATTCAAAAAAATTTCCAATTGGTGGAGCCCAGCATTGGCAGGTCTTTCCACCATCAATAACTGCTTTGTCTTGAACCATCTAATTGCCAAATATGCCTATAAGAGGAGACCCCCGTTTGCTGCTTTTATAGACCTTACAGCAGCATTTGATATGGTACGGAGAAGTACTATGGAGTAAACTGACATCTCTTAGATCCTAGACTGCTGGCTTTGATTAAAACCCTTTACACAGGTACCTGTTTGAAGGTGCGGTATGGGGTTAATGGGGCTCTGACTAATAGGATTTACACAAATAAAGGGGTAAGGCAAGGGTGTATCCTGGCCCCATTACTATTTAGTTTATATATCAGTGACTTGCCAGGGTTAATGAAGGATCCTATGGTACACCTGCCAAGGATCCTAAATACTTACTGTAACAGCTTGCTTTATGTGGATGATATGATTTGATTATCATATTCACTAGTAGGACTAAATTGGCTATTAAGAAGATTCAGCTCTTATTGCCAGGATAACTCCCTAGCCATTAGTAAATCTAAATTGAAAATAATATTTAGAAATCATCATCAGAGACATAGGTGGCAATTAGACAGTGAACCAATTGAACAGGTTAATAACACCTTTATATATTTAGGCGTAACCTTTTCCAAGACTGGGTCTTGAGCTTGCCATCATCAAATGCCCATTTGAATTTACTGGTTAAAGAACCATAGTTACCCAGGGTCCCTAGACCCATTAATTAAAGTATACAAAGCTAAGATTACCCCTATGCTCTTGTATGGAGCAGAGGTTTGAGGTCTATATTCTACTACAGCCCCAGAACAAACAGTCCCAGCATTTGAGACTTATTCTGGATGTAGAATAAGAACATCTGCTGCATCAGTTAGAGCTGAATTGGGAATTCATACAATTCATGCACTATCCAAAATTAGAGCATATAACTACTGGTGCAAAGTCAATGAAATGGAGATTGATAAGACTCCCCAAGTTATGTCTACTAGAACAAATAAAATTACAATCACAAATCTCCTGGATCACCAAACTAACAAATTTTGTAAGAAGCTGTGGCCTTCCTGTCTCTTGCGTAACAGGAGAACAATTTAAAAAAAGAGCTGCCCAAAGAATTAAGGATATAGAAGCACAAAATGATATAGCTATCCTTAGTAAGGTGGGCAACTAGAAATGGCCGAGCAATTACATACTTTTCAAGTAGACAGCTATTTGAAGTTACAACTGCCAAAACATCTTAGGGAGATATTTACGGGAACGAGATTCAAACAGCTTGACACAATGGTCAGATATGGGAGATTCCATTCTATACCCTACAATGAACATCTCTGCATTTGTGGAGCGGCAGAGGTAGACCTGGCTCACATCCTATTTGACTGTTGCTTGTATAAGGGGGTGAGAGATACCTTGGTCCATATACCAAACCCATTGGAATCCCCATATCAAAACAACTTAATTTGTGTGGCCAGAACCTGAAAATAACATTTAACACTGTACAGTACTTAAACAAAATGGTTCGATTGAGATCTGCATACATGGGACTGATTCCAATTTAGCTGTAAGCATGACACCGAAATATAATTTTATGTCATTTTATTCTATTGTATATATTTATGTATTAAATTATATTGTATCTTATCCTATAATTATTGTATTTTACCCTACTCTTATTTTAAATTGTTTGTATAAGATTGTATTGGTGATATGTGTTTGTACCTTGTGCTTTGATATGCCTATAGGCTAATCAAAGCTATCATTTTAAATTATTCCATTTTCATTTTAAATCATATTCTATTCCAATTTCATTTTAAATTGTTTTTTATCCAATTCCATTTTAAATTGTCTTTATCAGATTTTAGTAATAATTTGTGTCTGGAACTTTGCACTTTGATATGGCCCAAGGGCTAATCAATAAAGTATATGAACATGGATATTTTAAAACATTTTGTCTTGAACACTGAAAATAACTTTATTAGATAAAGACCTTTAGGACCATTCATTGTACCTTTTACTTTACATTCAGATTTTGAAATACTAAACTAGGAAGCCAAGTGATCTTATCAGTAAAAGTAAAAACCATGGCTTTCCCTGAATAAAAATAGTGTATTTGTTGATTCAACCTATTTATTTCATAAGTAGACAGATAGGGATCTGACATTGTTTCCAACAGAGCTATAATAGGGCACTAAAGAATGGAAGTAGTCTATGTAATGCTTTGTCAGAGAAACTGGCCTTAATTAAGTTTGATATATTTTAAGAAATGTACATGAAATATATGTTAGAACTTGTGAATTTCCTGTTAGCACTGCAATATCATATATGACCAATAGTGTATAAATAAAAACAAAGAAAAACTTTTTGTCTGGTCGGGAACGTATGACATGTTTTCTTAACACAGTCCTTGTAATATATAAGACTCATGTGAGAATTAATAAACAATCAAAAGGATCACTAGGAATTTAATCCAAAATCTGAATATCAAACAAATTTTTATCAAAAAGATATTGAAGTTGATGTTTACTTTTACTAAACAAGGTTATTCAGAAACACCCATTCCAGACCACTGTTCTTTTATCTGAAATATCAACATTAACAGCTAAAATTACAAAATATTTTATTCCAGTTTAGCTGTTTTTATTTTCAATCAGGAGTTCTCTATTGAGGATGACCATAGTTGTATTTACAGGAAAGTTCACATGTATTTGACACTCTACAAATGCAGTACTCACTCATTTAAAAAAAAAAAAAGAAGCAGTGATTTGTTGAATTGCTTCTAATAAACTCAGCTGAGAGTACATGTAAATTATATGTAATTATATTTTTAGAAAATAGCCACTGGTACATGTATGCATTAGCTTGCCAATTGCCAATATTTTTTTCAATATTGTCATTTAAAAACATTTCAGTACAGAGAAATCATAGCCAGTGGCTTGTCTACAGGGAGGGGCTTCTCTTCTTCTCAAGAAACAAATATATAATCCCAGAAAGCCTCTCCAGAAGCCAGAATTGATTTTTGGGGACCTTGTTTTCCCTCCTTTGCAATTGAAGATACAATGAATTAAAAACCTATTCAAATTAAATGAATAGACTAGTAGAATAATATAATACAGAACTGATTGGCACCATCCTAATTTCTATAAATTTAAATTGTTTAAATTTCAGTTGCATTAATTGTTTATGTAACGAAAGTTACATTCTACAGCAGCTACATTTAAAATGAGCAAAGTACTTATTAGAAGATAGTGACAAAATGCTATCTGTTTTTAATAAAGACTGTTTTGAATAAAACAGGACACTAATGTTTATTTGGTAGTTAAAGGGTACAGAAAATTGAAGGAAACCTATCTTTTTCATTATTATGCATACATTCTCATGTAATTTCATTTAATTAAATATGGGAATGGTTATAATTTTGGAAAAAAAGAAGATAAATATTTCACCTAATAGGATATGAAAACTCCTAAGACACTATTCTGTCCCATTTGTCCTTAAATTAGCATCGGTATCATGTAAATATTAATACTTTGTACCAAAATACAAATTACCTTCAAACAGCCTTATGAATTTAATGAAATGTTCTTCAGACCTTAAGATTACATCATTAAGGCACTTACCATTCAAGTAAAACAGATACTTATACAAATGTTGGGAAGATGGATTGGATATTTTACTAGACAAACAATTGTGAAAGTAAATCAAATTAATGTCAAAGTATGTATAAATAGTATCAAGGGTGACTGTATTTTATTGTCTGAAATGAGCACAAACACTTTCCATAGATAACACTGAAAGCAGTGCGAAGACTGATAGTGACTTATTGACTAAAGGTAGTTTTGTAAAAAGAAATACCAAATAAATCAGTGCCCTGTTTTGGTTTTGTAAAATTTTTTACATAAAAGTTGGTCCAAACTTACAAAAAAAGCACAAAGTGTGTGCATAGTTCAGATCTTAGTAGTGTGCCTTAAAAAGCTGATGTTTCTAAATTTAGCATTGACTTAGAACTGCCAAAATATAAAATTTATAGCTAGAATTTGAAAGATGTACAATTATCTGGATTTTCAGAACAGCATGAATTGCGAGCAATTTTCTATTGTATGCAAGACCCTTTTCTGAATAAAAATAAAGCTGCTGAATTAACATTATTCAAGTCTGTTGGATTGCTGTTTGAAATCACAGTTAAAAAGTTTTTCCAGGATACAAATGACGTGCCTGAAGGCCAAGGGGAAGGGGGAAAGAACAGAAGCTTAGTATGGCAATCCTCTGCCTCGACCTCTGATAGTGGATGTACTAATTTGTCCCCTGTATCCTTGTGAATATCCAGGTCCTTGAGCAGGAGAAGTCCAAGTTTCTCCATGAATGTGGCTGGCACTGGCAGGAGGTTCTTGTAAATTACTTCCATAGCTATAGTTCTGCATCTTTGAAGACAAAGAATGAGAATGAGTACTTTCAGACCCAGACCTTCCAACTGAATCGCCACTGTTTTCCAGTACTGTGATGGGACCATGGCTATATTCAAATCTATGATCCTTATCACCACTAAATAGCATGGAACCACTGTTGAGATAAATGTCTCCATAATGAGTTACTGAGCTATGAAATGGTTCTGAAAAGGCAGGAGTTGGAAGGGCACTATTTGAATGAGATGAAGCAATATTATAGTTCTCCAAGTATTGAACATCTGAATTTCCAACAAAATTTGCCCTTTCTAGTGTTCCAGATGATATATTTCCTATTCCATCACTACCACTATAGTGGGCACAAGAGAATGTAGTAGATACAAAACTATCTTTATAGTCTGGACCTGTTACAAAGGAGTCTCTTGACTGGAACTTCACATTAGATGTTGCTGGTTTCTCAGATGTTTGAGCTTGGTGATGAGCCAGCAGCTCTAAAAGAGCTGCTTTTACTCCAGCATGAGGATCCATCCCTGAAGAGCTACTAATTGAAGGTAAGTATTGATTTGCTGTCCGATAATCAAGGTCTTCGTCAGTAACTGGTGGTGGTTCAGGGGGCTCGGGGGGTCGTTGATCTGGTGGCAAGATACGAGGACGTTCTTCTGGGGTTTGAGGTTTCATTTCAGGGGGTCTCACCAAGTCATCTTGTCCTAAATTAATTTTGAAATAGTTTAGGATTAAATATGGAACTAGAAATATATTTTAGGTTTAAATACACAGTTAATGATATAGAATATTTATTAAGTATTAAAGGTTGGATCGAGCAAAGTCTTGTTTGAACGAAATTACTTCCAGAAATATGCTTCTCTGTCCAAATGTGCATCTGCTGTCCAAAATAATATTCTAACAAAAATTCATTTGGCCCCATCCTGACCTTTGTTTTAAAAAGTCTTTCCTCTGGTCTTAAGACAAAGTGAATATTGTATGACTGTGTTTAGAGTTGGGAGAGGGGAAGGGGACTAGGATTATTTTCCAGATCCCTGTTGTTCTTTGGTTGCATTTTTTAATTGTTTTAATATTGCACTCTGCCCAGTCTCAATGGAATCTGGTAGCCTTATAAATTTAAAAATAAATAATACATAGGAAATACTTTGCCAAATTTCTCCAAATTCCTTTATTTGAAGTCCTTTTTGCCCTATCTCACATTCTTCTTGAGACTCTAGATTTCCCATGAAAAGACACATGGGATTTGAGGGGAGGAATCAGCAAAACTGATGTGTATGGATACTGTCCTGCTCAATTTCCTCTAGAGCCAATTCAGAATATCAACACAGAAATCCACTGATTCTGTATTCATAGTATCTGGAAAATATATTTGTATGCTGCTACAAATAACTACAACTAAAAGGAAAATATAAATGTTAATAAAGGAATTCTATAAATTCCTAATGTATTCTTTATTTGGTATCACAGGAGTTTTTGAAAAATAACTTAATCTTTATTACAGAATATAATACTTTAACATGCCATTTAAGAGTCATCAGCAACTGAAGCAGCCTATAAACCTAAGAAAATCACCCAAGAAATAATTTCTAATCCAAGTGTTTGAGAGAAACAATAGTAAGCCTGACATTCTCAAGCATATAAATTATCCATCTGTCTAAATATAATTTTCCCAACATTAAAATTCATACCTGCACATGTGTATAATGATTTAATAAGATGGGGATAAACAGATGCCGGAGATTCTGTATTTTCCCAATTGCCAGATGCTGGTGTACTTGGTTCTGGAGGCTGTCTTGACTGTAATGACATGTCATTTCCTGATCCATTTTCCTTTTCTTCTAGGAAATTTTCTTTTTGCTTCAATTGTTGAGCCTTTAATAACTGAGATAACAAAACTGTAAATGCACTCTGCACAGCTGCTCGGGTAACTTCTGGGTCAACTTTAGATTGGATCAATGGAGTGGCTTGCACAGAAAACTGTGGTGTTGCTGTTTGTTTTAAAGGCTCTTGGTCTGGTGAGGGAGGCAGTGGTGGCTTCGGTGGTGGTGGTGGCGGCGGCGGCGGTTGCTGCTGCTGCTGTTGTTGTTCAGACTGTTTTTCAGCCATATCCAAAATGCCAGCTGGAAGATTTATTTTATTCAGTTGTTGCTCAGTCTCAGGATTCATTTTAATGTTCAGCACTTGAGCAAATTGTGCCATATTAATACTAGTTTTAGACTGGAGCAGGTTTAGGAGAATTGCCACTTCATTTTGATTTAGTGGCTGACCACTGCCTGCTTTCACTGAAAGTAGCAAGAAAAACAGAAAGGAGGCACTTAGTATGCTCATATTTGAAGTCTCAAGCAAAATTCAATTGACTATGACCCACTTCAATGACTACTTAAACAGTGGTTAGACATGAAGAACATTCTTGACTTTTCCTCAGTATGGCAGAATGAACATTTTGCTTTTATTTTAGAGGCAGAATTTCACATACAGATAATCTTTTGTTTTTCAAGTTAAGATTGGAAAATAAAGTTTATTTTAAAATGACAACCACTTCTACTGTCTTCCGCTTCACTTGAAAGTTCTATATATAGATATATATTTTTTGCAATCAATTAAAATACAAATAAAGGGATTTTGTATATCTATCAGGTAGACTATATTTATATTTTCCAGCATTCATAGGAAATAAGGTAAACTATTTGTTTTTTTAATTTTATCCATTTATTAAATTTATATAAGTTTTCCCTTTAAGGTTAAATAATTTGAAGAAGTATAGTGAATTTTGTTACCATAAATCCGTAATGGCGAACCTGTGGCACGTATGCCAGATGTGGCACACAGAGCCCTCTCTGTGGGCATGCGCACCACCGCCAGCTGCTCTTTTGGTTTCTGGTGCAAGCGCTGGAGTGCCAGAAAATAGCCTGAAAACGGTCCTCCCCCCAAAAAAAGCCCAAAAAGCAGGCCTTTTTTGGGGCCATTTTCAGGCCATTTTTGACCCGAAAAATGGTCTGAAAAACAGCCTGAAACAGCCTGAAAAATGGCCTGAGAACAGCCCAAAAAACAGACATACGTGCACTGGCCAGCTGGTCTTCCGAGTTTCTGGTGCTCTAGCGCACGCGAAGACCAGCTGGCTGGCGCACATGCGCATGCCAGAAACCCAAAGACCAGCTGGCCAGTGCATGCATGTGCACCGGACAACTGGTCTTTGAGTTTCCAGCACTCTAGCACACGCACATGCACACATGTTCCAGTTTGGGCACTCGGTGCCAAAAAGGTTCGCCATCACTGCTATAAATTGATAGTCTACAAAGATTCCCAAAGATTCTATTTACAAAGTGTAAATAGAACTATTTATTACTTCCCATAACAGGAAAAAAGCAGAGATGGCTAAATTGACTGTTGTAATTAAAGAAAAGAACAATCTAACTTTGTTTCCGTTTAGAAACCGCTTCTGGATTGTGTGCTTGAGATAAAAAAAATTAAACTTTAATTTAGGATTTTATTGATTAGATGGGTTTGTTGTTCTAGAAATAGCTAATATATATTACTGTCTAAAAGTAACAAGTCGAGGCTGTAATGTTACTATTTTCTATTGTGCTAAAAAACATTGGAAGTCAATGCTTTTCTTGCTTTTTTTCTTTTACCCTACACTTTTCTCCTCTTCTCTTTTAAATCTCCTAGTTTCTCATTATTTTCATTTTCCTTTATATTTTATATTATGATAAACTAATAAAAAATTGAAATAAAAATTGAAATAGCTACCCTGTTTCCCTGAAAATAAGACACCCCCTGATAATAAGCCCAATTGGGCTTTTGAGCGCATGGCAATAAGGCCAAGGTTTCAGGGTTCAAAAAAATGTAAGACAGAGTCTTATTTTCAGGGAAACATGGTATTCCAAGACAGAATTATTTCTGGGCTATTTTTTTAATTATTAAATGGTTATTTTGAGCATATTTTGAATCTGAAATCTTATGTGCAACCCTAAGAAATAGATGTTACTATTCTTTATTATTGGGATTCCTCTCTAAGAATGGAAAATACAGCAACATGCCTAAAATAATCTATTTTGATAATATCTCAGGAACAGCAATTAACGAATTCTTTTCCAGCATCACAACTATTGAGGAAAAAAAAATAAAACAATTTCTCTAATTTCAAAAGTCAAGGTATACTATTTGCAGGGAAACTTATGCAAAGAAAAGCCAGATTTTGATTTTACTTGGCATATGTATTCCAGGCACAAATATTCTAGGATGGGAGATAATGGGGGAAATGCAAAATCAACAGTATCCACTAAAAAAATATAAAGGGAAGGAAAGCAGTAGAAAGGTCCAGGAAAGAAGGGAGTACTGATAGCGTTATACCAACAAAGAAGCATAAATAAATGTAAATTAATTGAATTGCCATATTTTTCAGAGTATAAGATGCACCAGAATATAAGACACATCTATCTTTTTTGGTGAAGAAAACGAGAAAAAGAAATCTCCCTCTGCCTCTGAGCAATTTTGCCTCATTACACAAACAGCCTGCTTTACTTTCATTTTCGTTTTCAGCATAGCTCGATTAGCACAAGAAAAAAAAATCTGCTCCAGCAATTTATGTCTTTGCAGCAAGCAGCAGAGCCCTGCGCAAAACAGCTGACAGCAAATCAGCTGAGAGTTGGGAGGCCGATCTAATCAACTTGTGCTAATTAGCCTGTGCTGAAGCTGAAAGGAGCTGTTTTTTCTTGCTATTTGCTTGTAAGGAAGTAACTGCTGCGAGGCAGAGGCCAAAGTGGGTGGGCGGGGCTACATTCGGTGTATAAGACTAAATTTTCACCCCCTTTTGGGGGGGGGGAAGATGTGTCTTATACTCCAAAAAATATGGTAATAACTAGTGTTTAATATTACTTGCCTCTAAAATAAAGTTAGCCTCTTAAACATTAATTTCCATTTATCAAGCAATCAAACACACTGTCACACACTCTCCTTCCTTTTACTATAAAGTAGCAAGAGTAGTTAATTGCAATGGTAAAGGAAATCTAACGTAAAACCCAACTGGAGAAATAAAATAAAATGGATACGTAATTGACAGGAAAAAAAGAAGAAAAAAAGTCCAGTTAGGATTCTTATATAAAAAATATCACATTAATCAGACAAAACTTTTATAGTATATACTAATTAGTCTTCTACTTCCAAGTTTTGAAAGCCTGATCTTTGGATTCTTTTGTATTTTATCTAATTTATTTCTTTTCCAGTGTTTCTTTTGATCTAAATGACCTCTCCTAAAAAAAATAATGTCCATCCTAAGTTACAGGTTCAATTTATGACCATAAGGGAGCCTGGAATTTACATCACAAAACATAATGGTCATAAGTTGAGGCACTCATGTGATCGACCATTTTAAAAACTTTTTTTGCAACTGTTGTTAAGTGAGTCAATGAATTCTTATGAGTATTTTTCCCAGAAACTGACTGAAAAGGCCAGTTTCTTCCAAAACTGGCAAAAATTGCATCATACGACCACAAAACATTGCAACTGGCCATAAAGGCTAAACCAGTTACCAAGCACCCAAAATGTGAGCATGTAACTGTAGTGGAATGCTGCCATCAGAATGTCATAAACATCTTTTGGAGGATCCATTGTAACTTCAAATGGTCACTAAGTGAGCAGTTATTAAATGAGGACTATCTTATATTTGATAAAGAAAAATAAAAACATTACCAAGTGCTATATTAGAGTTGCTCTGCATCTTCAGTTGTGAAGAGGTCTGTAAACCCTGGGGCGTGTTGGCTCTGCTATCATCCATCCCCAAAGATAAATCCTTTCTTGGAACTTTAGCTGCATCATCAGTCATGCCCATTTGCTTTTGCCTTCTACGTTTCTTACTCCACAGTTCATGGCAATCTTGCCATAAAGGAAGACTATCAAGAAAGAAATTACAGTTATTCAGTACACAATAATCACCACAAGGAACTTGAGTGACAAAATTTAAATAGGAGGCCATAAAAAAGTTAAAAGCCAGTAGTTAACTATTATGAAAGAGAGGCATATCAACATATCAGCCAGCTGACAGACCAAGCCAGAATTTGATAAAAATTGTAAGGTTGTTATTGTTTGTTGGAGCTTTTGCACAGAACCTAGCACTAGATACTATGGAAACTGACATCCTTGGGGTACGTCTGCTATTGTTATTAAGGAGCTCTTGATAGACTATAAAAACTTGGTATGTAGGCTTTTTAGGTTATGCTTTTAATTCTGTATGCTTTTAGTTAATAATAAAGCTTAAAAAATCTCGTACTTTCTGGAGTGTTTATTGTCTCTGGATCATAAAGAACTAACTACCTGGGCACCTGATCACTGTTCTGAGACTTTTCTACTAACTACCTGTTACTTTCAGGAAATCAGGAAAAGGAATTCCACTAAATGATTTGTACATATTATCTCATCTTTTTTTTTTAACCATGCAAAATAGGCACTCAATCACTGTCACTAAGTTGCTCAAAGCAAATGGGAGAAACTTGAGCACATCCTTGAAGATCAGAGAAAAAGAAGAGTGCTTGAGTATAAGTGAGACTCATAAAACTAGACTAGTTGTATAAGATGAAGGAAACTAATTCCACTCCCCTAAAACCAAATTTGGAGACAAGTGGAGCCGATCTTGAGTCCATCATTTTCAGTTAAATAAAAATATGTGGGCAAAAACAAAAAGATTGCTACTTGTCAGTTAATAAGTAAACTTATTGCTGTTTTTAAATCCTTTGTTACCGAGATGTTAAAGTTCAGAATTGCTGTTTCTATATATTTCTGTGTGAATTGTGTTTTATTTTTCAAGAAAGTAAACAAATACAAAGGTGTGCCTTGGGTAGGGAATGCATATTACAGACCACCAGTGGATTGTAGACTTTTCCAGATAAAGTTTGAAATATTTTCCAGATAGGTTTTTGCTGTTAAGTTAATGTGATATGTGCAATTTCAACAATATGTTTACACAATGCAGTCATAATATGTAGTAAACCTTGATGCAATGTGCAACAAAAATGAATATATATGTAGTATCTGGCTTCTACTGGTAGAAATGAATTTTATTTTGCAGAAAATAAACTCAACTAAGAAACACTTACTCTGGTGGAGGCATCTTTGAAGGGTCCACATCTCTCAGAAATTCACACTGAAGTGCCTGTTCTGCTGTGCAGCGTTTGCTGGGATCAAGAGCAAGCATGTAATCAAAGAGATCTAGTGCAGCTGCAGGAATACTGTACAAAATAAATAAAATGAAGTGAAGAAAACAAAATAATGTTCATTCAAAGATTTCAAAAATTTTCTTCCCTTTTAGACTTAGCATTTAAAGAAAGTTATCCTTGTTTTCATTAACACTTAAAAATACATGATGATGCCTCAGATAACTGACATCTTTTTCACATAAATTGATATGCTTAATTTTAATGCTAAGCTAGAAGAATCCATACAAGTTGTCTATACAATGTAATGTTAAATATGTGCATACATTAAATGTTAAATATAACAATGTGAGTCTGAATGAAAAATAATGCCTCAAAAGTTGTCAGATGACACTAGAAATTCTGACAAATTCTTTAGTATCTGTTCTTTCCTTTCAGTTGGTGGAAACTGCTATGAGAAATAGTTATATTGTTATTGTTTATGAAACAGAAGGCTCAAATGACCATTTGTCACAGCATTTTAAGCAACATGCTTTAATTGAATGTTTGACTGCTAAAGGAGTTCTCCAACTGAAATTCAATTCCAAATGCTTATGGCAGTGATATCAAGTGACATGAAAACTGCATGCTGGACCAAAAAAATGTGAAAATGGTAAACTGGGCAAAAGTGATTTGCTTGAACAACAGCACAACTTGAACTAAACAATTAATAAACTTCATGAGAAATATAGATGAATTGACAAATAATCAGCAGACACTCAAAGAGGAATTGCTATCAAACATGACATTTCACAGGAACACATTGGTCATGTTATTGATTTCTTCAATATCAGAAGACTGTGCAAGATAGCTTCTTTTCATGCTTGATGGCAAAGATGAATGCCATAAGAACTGAAATTTGCCAGCAACTTTTACCATTCTATAAGAATAAAGCTGAGGAATTTCAAAAAAATTACTACATTGTAATAGCTGATTAAATATGGGTTCATAATTATGGCCCAAAAACACATTGTCGATCAAAGCAGTATCATACAGAATTTCACTTGTGAAGAAAAAAAATTCAAGACCCAAGTTTGGATCAGAAAATTCATGGTCATCCATTGTGGGCGATGTAAATGATATTTACATGATCATATAAATTTCTTAGGGCCTGTGACTAACATCCAAAACATCAATTAAAGAGTTCAGAAGTACAAGAAGGAAATTTTGTTGCAATATTTTGCTTCCAATGTTATGAACCATCCAAGAAGCAATTGCAAATGCCATATTTTCTTGATATTGAAGGAATATTTTTATTAGCATCTTTTTTTACTCAAAGAGGTAGAAAGGTCTATCAGGACCAAGTTGGAAGGATAGGATATGAAGATCTTTTGCGGTGGCTTTAAGATGCTCATCCATCATTGACAAAAGTGTGTAACAAATAGTAGGATTATATAGATAAGTAAATACAGATAACTAAACAGCTGATTTCAAGGATTACTTTTCTGTTGAATTCATTAAAATATCCTTATTCATTTATAAAATTGATATGGTTGCCCATCTCACAAGTTACTCTAATAAATAAAATAGTATTTGTCTCACATGCAATATTTCTCTCTGTGTAGAAAATATCAACTTAATTAAATAAAGACTACTTTTCAAAATTGTTTTTGAATCATACAAAAATGTATAGAGACCTATGAAAATAGTTTGAAGTAAATAGTCACAGCCTGCATAAAATAAGGGCAAAAGCATTCCTTAAACTCTGGGAAGGCTTTGGAAAAGACTTAGATTGGATGAAAGGGAATGTAAAACATAAGTAGACATGCAAGATTTGTATTACTATAGTCTATCTCAATAAAATTTAGTTCCACTATCTGTTGTTTCCTGATCTGGGTCTACCTAGGCTGGAGTATCTTTTGTTGTCTATAAATTCTGCTTCTTTTCAAAGGTGATATTACATACAGTAGATACAGGCTATGAAGATCATAAACAATAAAATAAATTCATGAATGGGGGAGAAACATATTATATTTAAATAATTAAATTCTTACAAAGCAAACTCTTCCCTCAGTCTTCGACGATATTGCTTCTTTGGTTTCATGGTATTGAAATATGCCAATTTTATAACATCAGGCCATACTGCAGGACACGGACTCCCACATATGCGGCTAGTAAAAATAATACATGTCATAAAATTAACAAGTACCACAAAGGTTACTGCATCAAACATGGATTTAATTAAAACAATGCCATTCAAATTTACACGATTAGAGATACTTAAAAAGACCAAATTTAATTTGTAAGACCAATTCTTTTGTAAGAATTGTAAGAATATCCCATCAGTAGAGAATTTTTGTTTGCCAATAAAACTATATAGCTCGTTGGCTACAATATTTTATCTTCATTAAAAAGTACTGCAACAGAAAGAACACAAAAATTGTAAGACGTGCTTAAAAAGCACCATTAAATTTTCTGAGTTGAAATCTATAATCACAATGTATTACAACTCTAGTTCCTCACTTTTTAAACAATCATTTGTTTGCATAAAGTTCTTTTTATTTTTGTAAAATACGGCAAGTAATATATTTTAATTGTATGAAGAGAAATAATTGCAGACTATTTGCTGAAAAGTAGATTTTTCAGAGTCCTAGGATATACTGACCTTATCAGTTCCAGTTGAGCAAGTTCTTGATTTGCTTGAAAAATTGGCTTTTTAGTAAAAAGTTCACCCAGGATACATCTACAAAAAGAGAGCAAATAATTCTAGGAGACTATGGGTCCAAACTGCTACCAAATTATGCAATTAATCCTTAATAACATTTTCTCAGAAAAAATACTTTCAGCTTAAAGTCTGTAGAGATTCTCAGTCATCCAGGTCATGGTTATCCCAAAGGTGCTTTTTCAGGAGGCAACTGGACTTTCTTGTTTTTTCTTTTGAAGATGTTTCTCTTCTCATCCAAGAAGCTTCTTCAGCTCTGATAGAATAGTCGGGAATGGAAGGATTTATATTCCTTGCAGACATCTGGTAATCTGCATCCTTTTAGAGCAGTGGTTCTCAACTTGTGGGTCGGGACCCCTTTGGGGGTCGAACGACCCTTTCACAGGGGTCGCCTAAGACCATCGGAAAACACATATTTTCAATGGTTTTAGGAATAATTTTATGGTTGGGGGTCACCACAACATGAGGAACTGTATTAAAGGGTCATGGTATTAGGAAGGTTGAGAACCACTGTTTTAGAGGGTCCTTAAAGCACTTGGATGTTTATCTGTGTCTTCAGGATCAGTTGAGTAGTACTCCTGATTCTTGTAGACTGCAATCCCACCCACCCCCCTCTGGAAAATCATTCCTACTCCCACACCATTCAAAGGGTGAGCTTTTAGCTATACAATTTGGGATGAACACCCTTTAAATGGTGTGGAATTGGAATGGATTTCCGGGGGGGGGGGGTTTGCAGACTACAGGAACTCAGGTGACCCTGAAGACACAGATAAACATCCAAATGCTTCAAGGACCCTCTAAAATAGGGGTATCAAATTCGATTTCATTGAGGGCCACATCAGGGTTGTGTTTGACCTCAGAGGAGTGGGCATGGCCAGGGTGGGTGTATGACATAGACTCAAACGCATTTTTTCCCCTTTACATTCAAAACAGCTATTCCAGACAAAGGGAGATTTACTTTCTGGCACAAATAGTCTCAATTCCATAAGGTAGAGATTAAAGACATTTAGAGTCCCCAACTGCTATGGGGCTTGACACTTTTGTATAGGAGCAGAGCATAAATGAACTGACAATTTCTCCAGATGTCTCTAAAAACTATCTGTCCAATCAATCTTTGTTACAACGTGACACAGCCCTAGAGGAGGACTTAATATTAGTAATAATTTATAAAACTGATATACCACCAAATTCTCTGGGTGGCTCACAACAATAAAAAAAATTCATAATTGAATCAATCACAGGTAAAAGATTAAGATAAAAGATGACAAACTCAGTGATATGAGGCGGTTCACATGTATATGATATGTATGTATCGGGGTGAAATCTACTTACCTTCCTTACCGGTTCGGATGTGCATGCGCTGCACGCGCAGACCTTCTATGCATGTGCAGAAGGTAAAAAACACATTACTTCCTGGTTAAAACCAGGAAGTAATGACATCCAGGCGGATGGGCGGAGCTTTGCTCTGCCGTCGCTACCATTGCCGAACCATCGGCCAAGATTGCTACTGGATCGGGTGATCCGGTCTGATCCGAGAGCATTTCACCCCTGGTATACATGTGTATATGTATGTATATGTTGTGTGTGTGTGTGTGTGTGTGGTGTGTGTGTGTGTGTGTGTGTGTGTGTGTGTGTGTGT